>NC_092045.1:68966311-69172766 GCF_003086295.3 Arachis hypogaea | reverse complement strand
TGGGAGGTGCCACTGAAGGTGAAACTTGCTTAAGCTTGCATGGAAAGGAGTAAGAAGGATTGGATGAAGACAGTAGGAAAGCAGAGAGACGGAAGGGAAGGATCTTCATGCGCTTATCTGAAGTTCCTACCAATGAATTACATAAGTATCTCTATTTTATCCTTGTGTTATTTTCGTTCATCACCATTATCATTTGAGTTTGCCTGACTAAGATTTACAAGATGACCATAGCTTGCTTCAATACTAAAATCTCCGTGGGATCGACCCTTACTCACGTAAGGTTTATTACTTGGACGACCCAGTGCACTTGCTGGTTAGTTGTGCGAAGTTGTGTAATGCCATGGTACTGAGCTTCACGTTCTTGGAGCCATTACCGGGGATTATGAGAGTTGTGAAAAAGTATTGTTCACAATTTCGCGCACCAAGTTTTTGGCACCGTTGCCGGGGATTGTTCAAGTTTTGAGCAAGCTTTTGGTAACATCAGTGCCAAGATCCGGCAACAACATCAAGTTTTTGGTGTTATTGCCCGGGATTGTTCAGGCTGGACAACTGACGGTTCATCTTGTTGCTTAGATTAGGTGTTTATTTTTTTCGAAATTCTTGAAGATGAATTCTAGAGTTTCATGATGATTTGTTGAAATCTGGCTGGCTGAGAAGCCATGTCTAATTTCATTGGACCGAGGTTTCAACTTATCACCACAAGAGCTTGTTGATTTCTTATCAATCTTGCTTTTGGAGCAGTGATCTGCTAAGGCTTGGCTGACCTTTGGTCATGTCTAGTGTTTTGGACCGAAGCTTTCTTTGAGAGCTTGGCTGGCTGTGAAGCCATGTCTAATTCCTGGACCGGAGTCTTAGACTAGCATTGCACTGATTCCTGGAATTCTCATTAAGAATTTTGATATCTTTTTTCACTTAATTTTCGAAAAACACAAAAAAAAAATTTACAAAATCATAAAATCCAAAAATATTTCTTGTTTGAGTCTAGTGTTCATCTTAAGTTTGGTGTCAATTGCATGCATTCATTCATGTATCTTGGTGATCTTCAAGATGTTCTTGAGGATTTACTTGCTCTAATCTTTGAATTCTATTTACTTGAGTATCTTGTGTGTCTCATATGCATTTTCATTTTGTTAGTGACAGTAGTATACAAACTACTACGTTTGGTGTCTAGCATGCATTGTTAATTGATTCTAGTTGCATTTTGATTTTTTTTCCTTATTATTAAAAATCCAAAAATATTTTTAATTTGTGTCTTTTCAAGTCAATAATACAGAGAATTGAAGATTCAGAACATACTGCAGAGGAATCACACAGAAAAAGCTGGGCATTCAAAAATGCCCAGTGAAGAAGACAGACTGGCGTTTAAACGCCAGCCAGGGTACCTGGTTGGGCGTTTAACGCCCAAAAGGGTAGCATTTTGGGCGTTAAACGCCAGAATGGATACCATTCTGGGCGTTTAACGCCAGGATGGCTAGAAGGGAAGATTTTGTTTTCAAATCAAATTTTTTCTAAGTTTTCAAAGTTTTTCAAAATCAAATCTTTTTCAAATCATATTTTTTCAATCAAATGTTTTCAAAATCAATTTCTTTCCTTTTCAAAGATACTTACTAACAATTAATGATTTGATTGAACATTTTTTGCCTTTTCTGTTGAGGAAGGTTTTATGTTTGAATCATATCTTTTCTTGTTAGGCAAGTCATTAATCTTTAAAATCATATCTTTTCAAATTATTTTCAAATCAAATCTTTTTAAAATGTTTTTCAAATCATATCTTCTCAATCACATTTTTTTAAAATCAATCATATCTTCTTAACCACATCTTTTTCAAAATAGTTTTCAATCAATCCTTTTGATTTCTAATTTCAAAATCTTTTCCAAAATCACTTGATTTCTTTTCCATTTTCAATCTCGAAAATTAAGTAATGTTTTTCAAAAATGTTTTCAAAATTTTTCACTTAATTTTCGAAAATTACTTCCCTCCTTCTCACATCCTTCTATTTATGGACTAACACTATTCCTTAATGCAAATTCGAACTCCATCTTCTTTGATAAGTTCGAATTTTCTACCTCTGTCTTCCATTTTTCTTCCTCTGACACCTCAAGGAATCTCTATACTGTGACATAGAGGATTCCATATTTTCTTGTTCTCTTCTCTTTCTTATGAGCAGGAGCAAAGACAAAGGCATTCTTGTTGAGGCTGATCCTGAACCTGAAAGGACCTTAAAGAGAAAGCTAAGAGAAGCCAAGGCACAACTCTCTTTAGAGCACTTGAACGAACTCTTCAAGGAAGAGGAACAAATGGCAGCCGAAAACAACAACAATGCCAACAATGCAAGGAAGGTGCTGGGTGACTTTACTGCACCTACTCCCGACTTCTATGGGAGAAGCATCTCTATCCCTGCCATTGGAGCAAACAACTTTGAGCTTAAGCCTCAATTAGTTTCTCTAATGCAACAGAATTGCAAGTTCCATGGACTTCCTTTGGAAGATCCTCATCAGTTTTTAGCTGAGTTCTTGCAAATCTGTGACACAGTCAAGACTAATGGGGTTGACCCTGAGGTCTACAGACTGATGCTATTCCCTTTTGCTGTAAGAGACAGAGCTAGAACATGGTTGGATTCTCAACCTAAAGAAAGCTTGGACTCTTGGGAAAAGCTAGTCAATGCCTTCTTGGCAAAGTTCTTTCCACCTCAAAATTGAGTAAGCTTAGAGTAGAAGTCCAAACCTTCAGACAGAAGGAAGGAGAATCCCTCTATGAAGCTTGGGAAAGATACAAACAATTGATCAGAAAGTGTCCCACTGATATGCTTTCTGAATGGAGCATCATAGGTATTTTCTATGATGGTCTCTCTGAACTGTCCAAGATGTCTTTGGATAGCTCTTCTGGAGGATCTCTTCATCTGAAGAAGACGCCTACTGAAGCTCAAGAACTGATTGAAATGGTTGCAAATAACCAATTCATGTACACTTCTGAAAGAAATCCTGTGAACAATGGGACTAGTCAGAAGAAAGGAGTTCTTGAGATTGACACTCTGAATGCCATATTGGCTCAGAACAAAATATTGACCCAACAAGTCAATATGATTTCTCAAAGTCTGTCTGGAATGCAAAATGCACCAAGCAGTACTAAGGAAGCTTCATCTGAGGAAGAAGCTTATGATCCTGAGAACCCTTCAATGGAAGAGGTGAATTACATAGGAGAATCCTATGGAAACACCTACAATCCTTCATGGAGGAATCATCCAAATCTTTCATGGAAGGATCAACAGAGACCTCAACAAGGTTTCAATAACAATAATGGTGGAAGAAATAGGTTTAGCAATAGCAAGCCTTTTCCATCATCTTCTCAGCAACAGACAGAGAGTTCTAAGCAGAATAATTCTGACTTGGCAACCATGGTCTCTGATCTAACCAAAACCACTCAAAGTTTCATGACTGAAACTAGATCTTCCATTAGGAATTTGGAAGGACAAGTGGGTCAGCTGAGCAAGAAAATTACTGAACTTCCTCCAAGCACTCTCCCAAGCAATACTGAAGAAAATCCAAAAGGAGAGTGCAAGGCCATCAATATGGCCGAATTCTGGGAGGAAGGAGAGGCAGTGAACGCCACTGAAGAAGGCCTCACTGGACGCCCACTGACCTCCAATGAGTTCCTCAATGAGGAACCATGGGAATCTGAGGCTCAAGATGAGACCATAGAGATTCCATTGGACTTACTTCTGCCATTCATGAGCTCTGATGAGTATTCTTCCTCTGAAGAGGATGAGTATGTCACTGAGGAGCAAGTTGCTAAATACCTTGGAGCAATCATGAAGCTAAATGACAAGTTATTTGGAAATGAGACTTGGGAGGATGAACCCCTTTGCTCACCAAAGAACTGGATAACTTGTCTAGGCAGCATTTGCCTCAAAAGAGGCAGGATCCTGGGAAGTTTTCTATACCTTGTACCATAGGCACCATGACCTTCAAGAAGGCCTTGTGTGACTTAGGGTCAAGTGTGAACCTCATGCCCCTCTCTGTAATGGAGAAATTAGGAATCTTTGAGGTGCAAGCTGCAAAAATCTCACTAGAGATGGCAGACAACTCAAGAAAACAAGCCTATGGACTTGTAGAGGATGTTCTGGTGAAGGTTGAAGACCATTACATCCCTACTGACTTCATAGTCCTAGAGACTGGGAAATGCATGGATGAATCCATCATCCTTGGCAGACCCTTCCTAGCCACAGCAAAGGCTGTGATTGATGTTGACAGAGGAAAGTTGATCATTCAAGTGAATGAAGAATCCTTGGTGTTTAAGGCCCAAGGATATCCCTCTGTCATCATGGAGAGGAAGCATGAAGAGCTTCTCTCAAAACAGAGCCAAACAGAGCCCCCACAGTCAAACTCTAAGTTTGGTGTTGGGAGGCCACAACGAAACTCTAAGTTTGGTGTTGAACCCCCACATTCAAACTCTAAGTTTGGTGTTGGGTGGTTCCAACACGGTTCTGAACATTTCTGAGGCTCCATGAGAGTCCTCTGTCAAGCTAATGACAATAAAGAAGCGCTTGTTGGGAGGCAACCCAATGTTTTATAATTAATTATTTTCTTTTGTTATTTTATTTTTTTTTGTAGGTTGATGATCATAAGAAGTCACAAAAACAATGAAAAAGCAAAAACAAAATGAAAAACAGGAAGAAAAACAGCACACCCTGGAGGAAGATGCTGCTGGCGTTTAAACGCCAGTCAGCCTAGCAGTTGGGCGTTTAACGCCCAGTCTGGCACCATTCTGGGCGTTTAACGCCAGAAAGGGGCACCAGACTGGTGTTAAACACCAGTAAAGGGCAAGAACCTGGCGTTAAACGCCAGGAATGGGCATCAGCCCGGCGTTTAACGCCAGAAATGGCTCAAAACGTGGATTTTGATGCCATTTGGTGCAAGGATGCCTTTTCCTTGACACCACAGGATCTGTGGACCCCACAGGACCCTACCATCACTCTCTCTCTTCTTCCCCATTCACCAATCACCTCAACACCTCTTCCCCAAAAACCCTTCACCTATCAAATTCCATCTTCCTCTTCACCACTCACATCCATCCTTCATAACTCCCCACCAACCTCACCCTTCAAATTCAAACCACTTTCCCTCCCAAACCCACCCAAAATGGCCGAACTACACCACTTCTCGCCCTCTTTGGCCGAAAACACCACCATCTCCCTCTTCCTCATTTCTTCTTCTTCTACTCCCTTCTTTCTTCTTTTGCTCGAGGACGAGCAAACATTTTAAGTTTGGTGTGGTAAAAGCGTTGCTTTTTCGTTTTTCCATAACCATTATGGCATCCAAGGCCGGAGAAACCTCTAGAAAGAGGAAAGGGAAGGCAAAAGCTTCCACCTCCGAGTCATGGGAGATGGATAGGTTCATCTCAAGGGTGCATCAAGACCACTTCTATGAAGTTGTGGCCTTGAAGAAGGTGATCCCCGAGGTCCCCTTTTCACTCAAAAAGGGTGAATATCCGGAAATCCGACATGAGATCCGAAGAAGAGGTTGGGAAGTTCTTACCAACCCCATTCAACAAGTCGGAATCTTGATGGTTCAAGAGTTCTATGCCAATGCATGGATCACCAAGAACCATAACCAAAGTGTGAACCCGAATCCAAAGAATTATCTTACTATGGTTCGGGGGAAATACTTGGATTTTAGTCCGGAGAGTGTGAGGGTGGCGTTCAACTTGCCTATGATGCAAGGAGATGAGCATCCTTACACTAGAAGGGTCAACTTTGATCAAAGGTTGGACCAAGTCCTCACAGTCATATGTGAAGAGGGCGCACAATGGAAGCAAGATTCAAGAGGAAAGCCGGTTCAATTGAGAAGGCATGACCTCAAGCCCGTGGCTAGAGGATGGTTAGAGTTCATACAACACTCAATCATTCCCACTAGCAACCGGTCCGAAGTTACCATAGACCGGGCTATCATGATCCATAGCATCATGATTGGAGAAGAAATAGAGGTTCATGAGGTTATAGCCCAAGAACTCTATAAGGTGGCGGACAAGACCTCCACCTTGGCAAGGTTAGCCTTTCCTCATCTCATCTGTCACCTCTGTTATTCAGTTGGAGTTGACATAGAGGGAGACATCCCCATTGATGAGGACAAGCCCATCACCAAGAAAAGGATGGAGTACACAAGAGATCCCACTCATCATGAGATCCCTGAGATTCCTCAAGGGATGAATTTTCCTCCACAAAACTATTGGGAGCAACTAAACACCTCCCTAGGAGAGTTGAGTTCCAACATGGGACAATTAAGGGTGGAGCATCAAGAACACTCCATCATCCTTCATGAGATTAGAGAGGATCAAAGAATCATGAGGGAGGAGCAACAAAGACAAGGAAGAGACATTGAGGAGCTCAAGCACTCCATAGGATCTTCAAGAGCAAGAAAGAGCCGCCATCACTAAGGTGGACCCGTTCTTTGATTTCCTTGTTCTTTATTCTTCTGTTTTTCGAATTTTATGCTTATGTTTATCCATGTTTGTGTCTTGTGATCATTAGTGTCTTAGTGTCTATGCCTTAAAGTTATGAATGTCCTATGAATCCATCACCTTTCTTGAATAAAAATGTGTTTAATTGAAAAGAAAAAGAAGTGCATGAATTTTGAATTTTATAACAGTTTAATTATTTTGATGTGGTGGCAATATTTTTGTTCTCTGAATGTATGCTTAAACAGTGCATATATATCTTGAATTTGTGGTTTATGAATGTTGGCTCTTGAAAGAATGATGAAAAAGGAGACATGTTACTGAGGATCTGAAAAATCATTAAAATGATTCTTAAAGCAAGAAAAAGCATTTATATTCGAAAAAAAAATCAAAAAAAAAAAGAAAAAGAAAAAGAAAAACGAAAAAAATAGAGAATAAAGAGTTGTGATCCAAGGCAAATAAGAGTATGCTTAAGAACCCTGGACACCTCTAATTGGGGACTTTAGCAAAGCTGAGTCACAATCTGAAAAGGTTCACCCAATTATGTGTCTGTGGCATGTATGTATCCGGTGGTAATACTGGAAGACAGAGTGCTTTGGGCCACAGCCAAGACTCAATAAATAGCTATGTTCAAGAATCATCATACTCTACTAGGAGAATCATTAACACTATCTGGATTCTGAGTTCCTAAAGAAGCCAACCATTCTGAATTTCAAAGGATAGAGTGAGATGCCAAAACTATTCAGAGGCAAAAAGCTAAAAGCCCCGCTCATCTAACTAATACTGATCTTCATAGATGTTTTTGGAATTCATCGCATATTCTCTTCTTTTTATCTTATTTGATTTTCAGTTGCTTGGGGACAAGCAACAATTTAAGTTTAGTGTTGTGATGAGCGGATAATTTGTATACTTTTTGGCATTGTTTTTAGTATGTTTTTGGTATGATATAGTTAGTTTTTAGTATATTTTTATTAGTTTTTAGTTAAAATTCTCTTTTCTGGACTTTACTATGAGTTTGTGTGTTTTTCTGTGATTTCAGGTATTTTCTGGCTGAAATTGAGGGACCTGAGCAAAAATCTGATTCAGAGACCAAAAAGGACTGCAGATGCTGTTGGATTCTGACCTCCCTGCACTCGAAGTGGATTTTCTGGAGCTACAGAAGCCCAATTGGCGCGCTCTCAACGGCGTTGGAAAGTAGACATCCTGGGCTTTCCAGCAATATATGATAGTCCATACTTTGTCCAAGATTTGATGGCCCAAACCGGCGTTCAAAGTCACCTCAAGAAATCCCAGCGTTAAACGCTGGAACTGGCACCCAAATGGGAGTTAAACGCCCAAACTGGCACTAAAGCTGGCGTTTAACTCCAAGAAGAGTCTCTGCACGAAATTTGCTTCATTGCTCAGCCCAAGCACACACCAAGTGGGCCCGGAAGAGGATTTTTATGTCATTTACTCATTTCTGTACACCTTAGGCTACTAGTTCTTATAAGTAGGACCTTTTACTATTGTATTAGAGGACTTTGGTAGCTATCTTCATTTTGTATGCTATCTTAGATCCTTGGGAGGCTGGCCATTCGGCCATGCCTAGACCTTATGCTTATGTATTTTCAACGGTGGAGTTTCTACACACCATAGATTAAGGTGTGGAGCTCTGCTGTACCTCGAGTATTAATGCAATTACTATTGTTCTTCCATTCAATTCCGCTTGTTCTTTATCCAAGATATCACTTGTTCTTCAATCTGATGAAGGTGATGATTGACGCCCATTACCATTCTCACCCATGAACAAAGTGACTGACAACCACTCTTGTTCTACAAGCAACTAAGGCCATAGTGAATATCTCTTGAATTCCTGATTGCACGATGCATGGTTGATCGCCTGACAACCGAGTGCTCGCCTGACAACCGAGCCAACCATTCCGTGAGATCAGAGTCTTCGTGGTATAGGCGAGAACTGATGGCGGCATTCAAGAGAATCCGGAAGGTCTAACCTTGTCTGTGGTATTCTGAGTAGGATTCAATGACTGAATGACTGTGACGTGCTTCAAACTCCTGAGGGCGGGGCGTTAGTGACAGACGCAAAAGAATCACTGGATTCTATTCCGGCCTGATTGAGAACCGACAGATGGAATGCCGTGCCGTGACAGGGCATTAGGAATCGTTCCAATGAGAGGATGGGAGGTAGCCACTGACAACGGTGAAACCCTTGCTTAAGCTTGCCATGGAAAGGAGTAAGAAGGATTGGATGAAGACAGTAGGAAAGCAGAGAGACGGAAGGGAAGGCATCTTCATGCGCTTATCTGAAGTTCCTACCAATGAATTACATAAGTATCTCTATCTTTATCCTTGTGTTATTTTCGTTCATCACCATTATCATTTGAGTTTGCCTGACTAAGATTTACAAGATGACCATAGCTTGCTTCAATACTAACAATCTTCGTGGGATCGACCCTTACTCACGTAAGGTTTATTACTTGGACGACCCAGTGCACTTGCTGGTTAGTTGTGCGAAGTTGTGTAATGCCATGGTACTGAGCTTCCACGTTCTTGGAGCCATTACCGGGGATTATGAGAGTTGTGAAAAAGTATTGTTCACAATTTCGCGCACCAAGGCCATTACTTCATTAGCCACTTACCCAAATAGCCAACCTTTTACTCTCCATTGTTAGCCAATTTTGAGCCTATGCTTAACCAACTTGTTCTCAATTCAGCTCATTACAAGCCCAAGGCAGAAAACCAATGAAAAGTCCTTACTTGGATCTTTGATTAGCCTAGGCTAGTGAGAGTGTTCATTATTCAAAGTTGGTGAGGTTTGGGAACATTGGAGGGGATAAAAGGGGTAGTACACTTTCATGTTTAGGAATTGGGTACATACTCATGTATTGATTAAATGAATAGACCTTGTGCATTGATGTTCTTGTATATAGTTTGACAAAAGAAAAAAAAAGAAATGAAAAAAAAATGATGAAAAGAAAAGGAAATAAAAGTGAAAGAAAAGAAAAAAATTGTATACAGAAAAAGAAAGAAAATAATAAAAAGGGGACAAAATGTCCCAAAGTGAAGTCAATAAAAAGGGATCAATGCATAAGTGTTATGAATCAAATAAGGATGCATGAATATGTAAGAAAAAGTGAAGAATGGGTAGTTAGAGTAGTTTGAATTTGTATAGGTCATTATATAGGTTAGGTGGGAAAGTCTATGCTAATCAAAGATTCAAATCTTAGCCCACTTAACCATAAATGATCCTACCTTGACCCTAACCCCATTACAACCTAAATGAAAGACCTCATGATGAATGTATGCATGCATTGAATAAATGTTGATTGTTAGAAGAAAATCAAATTTTGGAAAGCTTGATTAAAAGAGAATTGAGTGATTAACCCTTAAACACTTGAGTGAATAGAGCGGATACACATATCCGGTGAGGGTTCAAAAGTTCAATCACATGTGTTCATCTATATTATCTATATTCTTGCAAGTTTAAATTCTTTTTGATAATTCAATACAATTGTGGTTTGGACTTAACCCCTATTGCCTAACTATTGTGCTTACATATGTTCTCTTGGAAATTGACTTGTTTGAACTAAGCATTTCCATTTGCTTAGATAATTGCATTTAGATAGGACTCACATAGTTTAGTTGCATTCAATTAAATGTCATAACCCTTAGTCCCTTCTTATTTTAGCATGAGGACATGCTAAGGTTTAAGTGTGGGGAGGTTGACAAACCCCAATTTGATGGTTTGCTTTGTATTGAATTTAGAGTATTTTGATAACCTCTTGTCACATTTAACCTATGAATTAGCATGGTTTTGTTATCTCTCCCATAATTGTGCTTAAGTGTAAAAACATGCTTTTTAAGCCTTATCTTGATGAATTCTAAATTTCTCTTTGATCCCATAAGATGCCTTGATGTGTTTGTTAGTAATTCCAGGATTGAAATAGGCTAGGCATGGATCAAAGGAAGCAAGGAAGGAAGCATGCAAGTGGAGAGAAGCACAAAAAGCCAAAGAATTGATCTCGGCCAAGCACGCGTACGCGCACAAGGCGCTCGCGCGCACATCGAAGAATTGGCCAGGGACGCGCACGCGTACCGTGCGCGCACGCGTCGTAGCCCGCACGTGATTCTTTTATTACAGCACGTGTCTGGCAATTTTGGAAGGTTTTAGCAACCAACTTTGGCGCCAAAATGCATATAAGAGCCAAGGATTGAAGGGGATTGACATTGAATTCACACATTCACATACATTCACATCCATAGACTAATTTTAGATCATTAGGTAGATATTTTTAGTTAGTTACATTTTGTAGAGAGAGAAACTCCAACTTCTCTCTAGGATCCATCTTCATTTTCTCAATTCTCAACCATTCCTTGGTGAGATCTATTACAACACTCAATTTACTTTGTTCATGTTGTAGATCCTCTTCTCTAATCTCATTAGTGTTTGTAATTGTTCAAATGTCATAGATCTTAGGTTTAACTTTGTTGTTTTGGATTCTATTGATTCATTGAAGATTTCATTTTCATTGTTGTTCATTGTTGATTGTTGTTGATCTCTTGTGTTGGATTGCTTTGATTCTAATTCTTTTCTCTCAATTTTACTATGTCTTTCATTCTTGCCCTCCAAGTGTTTGAGAAAATGCCAACTTTAGATATGGAGTAGTATTCCCTCACTTGGCCTAGGGGTTGAGTCATTGGAGACACTTGAATAATGGATGTCAATTGTTGATTAAGAATTGAGGATTGCTAATTGACTTGGAGTGCACTAAAGCTAGACTTCCCTAGGGTAAGACTAGGACTTGTGACTCAAGTTAGTTACTTTTACTTGACTTTCCTCTATAATAAGGGGTTGACTAAGTGAAGCAACACTCCTTTGTTATCACAATTGAAGGAAATTATAGTGATGGAACTTCCAATGTTCAACCTTGGCCAAGGTTTTTAATATTGATTGATTGTTGTTTTCTTTTATTCACACTTTTATGCTACACTCTTCAAGCCACAAAAAGATCACTTAACCAATAACATGCATCCTTGTAGCATTCCTAGGGAAGAACGACTCGGGACTAATACTCTCGATTATAGATTGTAGATTTGTTTGATGATGGATTTTGCGTCGGTTTAGACTATACTACGATTGATTACTTGAAAAATTTCTATACCGGCAAAAATTCATTTGTCAGTGTCCCATTATCCATGGAATTCCTCTCAGAAGTGTACATGAATTGGTTATTTGCAACCATGTCGATTAGTTCTTGAGCTTCTGCAGGCGTTTTCTTTAGGTGAATGGATCCACCTGCAGAATGGTCCAATGACATTTTCAAAAACTCAGATAGACCATAATAGAATATATCTAATATGGTCCATTCTGAAAACATGTTAGATGGACACCTTTTGGTCAACTGCTTGTATCTTTCCCAAGCTTCATAGAGGGATTCACCATCTTTTTGTTTTAAGGTCTGAACATCCACTCTAAGCTTGCTCAGCTTTTGAGGAGGAAAGAATTTATCCAAGAAGGCAGTGACCAGCTTATCCCAGGAGTCCAGGCTATCCTTAGGTTGTGAATCCAACCATATTCTAGCTCTGTCTCTTACTGCAAAAGGGAAAAGCATGAGCCTGTAGACTTCAGGATCTACTCCATTCATCTTAACAGTCTCACAGATCTGCAAGAACTCAGTTAAAACTGATAAGGATCTTCAGATGGAAGTCCATAAAACTTGCAGTTTTGTTGTATTAAGGCAACTAGCTGAGGTTTCAGCTCAAAATTGTTTGCTCCAATGGCAGGAATGGAGATGCTTCTTCCATCAAATTTGGACGTGGGTTTGGTAAAGTCACCAAGCATCCTTCTTGCATTATCATTATTGGGTTCGGCTGCCATCTCCTTCTCTTGTTCGAAAATTTCTGAAAGGTTACTTCTGGACTGTTGTAATTTAGCTTCTCTTAGTTTTCTCTTCAGAGTCCTTTCAGGTTCAGGATCTATTTCAACAAGAGTGCCTTTTTCCTTGTTCCTGCTCATATGAAAGAGAAGAAAACAAGAAAAGAAAGAGGAATCCTCTATGTCACAGTATAGAGATTCCTTTATGTTAGTAGAAAAAGAAGGGGATAGAAGAAAGAAAAGTGAAGAATCCAAACACAAGGGATAGATTGGGTTCGGATTTTTAGATGAAGAGAAGTGAAGAGAAGTGTTAGTAAATAAATAATTAAATAGAATAAGAAAAGAGATAGAGAATTTCGAAAATAATTTTGAAAAAGTGGTTGGTGATTTTTGAAAATTAAAGATAAGATATGATTAAAATTAAAATTTAAAACAATTAAAAAGAATTTTTGAAAAAGAGAGAGGTATTTTCGAAAATTAGAGAGGGATAGGTAGTTAGTTGGTTTTGAAAAAGATAAGAAACAAACAAAAAGTCAAATAGTTAGTTAAAAAAGATATTAAAATTAAATTTGAAAAGATGAGAAGATAAGAAGTTAGATAAGATATTTTGAAATCAAATTTTGAAAAAGATAAAATTTTGAAAAAGATAAGATTTTTAAGAAAAAGGCATTTTGAAAAAGATTTAATTTTTAAAATGACTTAACTAACAAGAAACTACAAGATAAGATTCTAGAATTTAATGATTGAACCTTTCTTAACAAGAAAGTAACAAACTTCAAATTTTTGAACCAATCACATTAATTGTTAGCATATTTTCGAAAATATGATATAAAAACAAGGAAAAGGATTTTGAAAATAGTTTGAAAAAGAATTTAAAAAGATAAGATTTTTAAAATTGAAATTTTGACTTGACTTGTAAGAAACAACTAATTTTAAAAATTTTTGACCAAGTCAACCCAAAATTTTGAAAATTTGGAGAGAGAAAAAGGAAAAGATATATTTTTGATTTTTTTGAATTTTTAATTATGAGAGAGAAAAACACAAATATGACCCAAAACATGAAAATTTTGGATCAAAACACTTAATGCATGCAAGAACATTATGAATGTCAAGATGAACACCAAGAACACTTTGAAGATCATGATGAACATCAAGAACATAATTTTGAAAAACTTTTGATGCAAAGAAAACATGCAAGACACCAAACTTAGAAATTTTTAATGCTTGGAAAATATGAATGCAAAGATGCACATGAAAAACAACAAACAACACAAAACAAGAAATCATCAAGATCAAACAAGAAGACTTGTCAAGAACAACTTGAAGATCATGAAGAACACTATGAATGCATGGAATTTTTGAAAAATGCAAGAAAAATTTTTAAAGCATGCAACTGACACCAAACTTAAAAATTGACTCAAGACTCAAACAAGAAACACAAAATATTTTTAGTTTTTATGATTTTATTAATTTTTTTGGATTTTTATTAATTTTTTTTCGAAAATATTTTTGGAAAAACGAAAAAGAAAAGAAAAATTTTGAAAAGAAAATTACCTAATCTGAGCAACAAGATGAACCGTCAGTTGTCCAAACTCGAACAATCACCGGCAACGGTGCCAAAAACTTGGTGGACGAAATTGTGATTGCCCTCTTTGTATTTGCATGAGATTTATTTAATGGCTCTTTGGCATATGTGATCACAACTACGTTCAACTTAACCAGCAAGTGTACTGGGTCATCCAAGTAATACCTTACGTGAGTAAGGGTCGATCCCACAGAGATTGTTGGTATGAAGCAAGCTATGGTCACCTTGTAAATCTCAGTTAGGCAGATTAAATGATTATGGATTTCGAAAATTAATAATAAAAAGAAAATAAAATAGGATAGAAATACTTATGTAAATTAATGGTGGGGATTTCAGATAGGCATGTGGAGATGCTAGAATCCTCTCGAATCTCTGTTTTCCTATTGCTTTCATCCAATTCTTCTTACTCCTTTCCATGGCAAGCTGTATGTAGGGCATCACCGTCATCAATGGCTACTTTTCATCCTCTCGGGAAAATGGTCCTATGCGCTGTCACTGCATGGCTAATCGTTTGGAGGCATCACCCTTGACAATGGCTACATCCCATCCTCTCAGTGAAAATGGTCCAAATGCTCTGTCACAGCACGGCTAATCATCTGTCGGTTCTCAATCAGGTTGGAATAGAATCCATTGATTCTTTTGCGTCTGTCACTAACGCCCAGCCTTCAGGAGTTTGAAGCTCGTCACAGTCATTCAATTCCGGAATCCTACTCGGAATACCATAGACAAGGTTAGACTTTCCGGATTCCCATGAATGCCGCCATCTATCTAGCTTATACCTCGAAAATTCTGTTAGGGAATCTAAGAGATATGCGCCCGGCCTAAAGTTGAACGGAAGTGGTTGTCAGTCACACGCGTTCATAGGTGAGAATGATGATGAGTGTCACGGATCATCACATTCATCAAGTTGAAGTGCAACGTATATCTTGGAATAAGAATAAAAGAGAATTAAATAGAAAATAATAGTAATTGTATTGAAACTTGAGGTACAGCAGAGCTTCACACCCTTAATCTATGATGTGTAGAAACTCCACCGTTGAAAATACATAAGTGAAAGGTTCAGGCATGGCCGAATGGCCAGCCCCCAAAATGTGATCAGAAGACCGAATGGTCAAAAGACGTCTAATACAATAGTTAAATGTTCTATTTATACTAAACTAGCTACTAGGGTTTACATGAGTAAGTAATTGATGCATAAATTCACTTCCGGGGCCCACTTGGTGTATGCTTGGGCTGAGCTTGATCTATCCACGAGCTGAGGCTTTTCTTGGAGTTGAACGCCAAGTTGTAACGTGTTTTGGGCGTTCAACTCCGGGTCGTGACGTGTTTCTGGCGTTTAACTCCAGACAGCAGCATGTACTTGGCGTTGAGCGCCATTTTATGTCGTCAATTCCCGAATAAAGGATGGACTATATTATATATTGATGGAAAGCTCTGAATGTCTACTTTCCAACGCCGTTAAGAGTGTGCCATTTGGAATTCTGTAGCTCCAGAAAATCCATTTTGAGTGCAGGGAGGTCAGATTCCAACAGCATCAGCAGTCCTTTTGTCAGCCTTTTTCAGAGTTTTGCTCAAGTCCCTCAATTTCAGCCAGAAATTACCTGAAATCACAGAAAAACACACAAACTCATAGTAAAGTCCAGAAATGTGAATTTAACATAAAAACTAATAAAAACATCCCTGAAAATAGCTTGAACTTACTAAAAACTACCTAAAAACAATGCTAAAAAGCGTATAAATTATCCGCTCATCAGTTGGTTAAAACAATTGAAATCAGAGAAAAAATAAACCAGTTGCATCATTAAAGCTTTATTTCAATTAATTAAAAGATAGTTGCATCACTTTTAGATGTTTTTATACTTGCGTTTTGAATATTTTGATACGAGAAATTTCATATGTTTTTTACTAGGAATGTACACTAAAAATAACAAATAAAAAGATCTCATGGGTCACTTGAGGAGGAAGATATTGGCTTAATAGCTGCAACATATAAATTAGAATCTCACGCATCAACGTTGGTATTTATTAAAAGTGCCATTGAAAATTAAATCCTATTGCACCAAGTGTTTCTGTTAAAAACATAAAGTTAGGGATTTGGGATGGAGAAAGTGAGATGAAAAGTGAAAAGAGGATGGGTTGCCAGGTGTGGGTGATTTTGAGATGGAAAATGTGAAAAGAGGATTGGGGCTAAAAAACGACAGAGAGAATGAAAGAGAAAAAACAAAAGAAAGTGGAAGAAATTGGGTTCATGGTATTGTTGAATGTTACCGAATGTTAGGGGTCATTGTTGGTATTAGTAGAATGAAACTTGTAAATCCACATGTAGTGAAAGAAAGGTGATAAGGCGATAAATATAGACTTCAATATTTGTTGTGCGATGTTTTTTACAAAGACTTTTTCTTTTTTCTAAATTTGTTATATTCTCTAGATTGAGCTTTTTTTTTTACCTAAATATGTCAGTGTGTTAAACTTTTATTATCAAAATAACATTTTGTCAAATTATTTATCCAGGTATCATTATTTTACTATGGTGGTACTTTTTTTTGAAGTGTTGATTACGAGACACCTATTTAAAGTGCTCCTACCTGTGAAAAACACTAACTTTTAAAGTACCTTTAGCAAAGAAAATGCTAAAGCATCCAACATTTTCCATGAAGAAAACACGTATGGAAAAAGCAAATTCAAATTGAATTTGTGATCTAGTTTAGAGACTTCCACCACCCGAACCTTAACTCTGATTCACCCACATCTCTCCCTCACTTTTCATTCTAACTTCTCTCTAAAAAATAACAATCTTCTTGTTGACCTCTCTCTATAAAAAATGTCACTTTTATCCGGTAAAAAGAGCGATTTGTAAGTTGTAACTGCCATTTTAAACAACATGAAATGCCATTTTAACTCAGTAAAAATGGCAGTTTTAAATACCATTTTAACCAACTATAAATACCATTTTAACCAACCAAAATGCTACTCTGTTAGAGTAAAAATGGCGGTTCGTAAACGCTATTTTAACCAACCAAAATGCCATTTTCATCCTGGAAATAACGGCGGATTAAACCGCCATTTTAACCAAACAAAATCGCTGTTTTAACCCTGGAAATAATGGTTTGAACCGCCGTTTTAACCAACAAAAAATGCCATTTTATTTGAAAATAATGGCGGTTTGAACAGCCGTTTTGACCTATCCAAAAATTGCCATTTTAACCCAGAAAATTGTGGCGATTTTCTGAAAACTGCCGTAATAACCAAAATGGCACCCAGAATTACGTCGTTTTCTAAAACCGCCATTTCTAATAATAATGGCAGTTCAAACAGCCGTAAATATCCAAAAAAACTGTCATTTTAACCAAATATTTTTGTTGTGCTACAACTAGAAAATCCATAGGGTGTCTAACAAAGTTACCAAAATTGTTGAGAAAACCATGCATGTCACCTTTTTCTTAGAAACTAATGCTTTCTTTAGTTCCTATGGATATGATTTTGCAAAAATTCTAAGTAATAAACCCAAGTTTGCATTGTTAATCAAGAAGAAAACACTGCCCTCAACTTTTATTAGAGAACTCTACATGAGAGAATTCTATTTTAGCTCATATTATTACAGAAACTGAAATTACTAAAAGCAATACTAAAGTATTGAACTTTGGTATGTATATGGAATCGAGATTTCACAAGAGTTATCCTAAGAAATTCACCATAGGAGATCCATTAAAATGAGTGACTACTATGTTATCCTTGAAGAACATGGAGTCTAACAACTTGGCCTTTATCTCCAAAATTGAACCTAAGACATTCAAAAAGTTTTGAATTACTGCTTTTGGGTCAAAGCCATAGAAAGGATGTAACACCCTATCATCCTAAGCTTTATCTCATGCCATAAAGAAAAGGATAACAAAGTGCCACGATAGTTCTAAAACTCATCTAATAGTATATATAGAAGAAAATAGTGATACGAGAAGCCTAATGAATAATTATAGCTCAAAGACGTGGAAAATAGAGATACAAAAGCGCAAATAGTCACACACAATAACTAAAGCATAGAGATACAAGATTATGACATAATACAATAGTAATCAAGATAGATATATATAAGTATGATAGTAAAAAAATACTAGCCGTAGATCGCAGAGTTTAGGCCGACTAGTTAATACAGACATAACAGAGTTTTTGATATAAAACAGCATATACATCCTGTCTCTCATAGTTAATCCTCTAAGGCTACAAAGTATAAGATACAGAAGTAAGAGTATGTCTACATCAAAATAATCCAAAATACAAAATAAGATAACAAGAGATCTTCTGCTCTGTTACCATCACGCAACTCACCAAGATGGGTTACAACCTGCATCTGAAATACAACAACAATATATGGTATGAGAACCGGAGGATTTTAGTATGGTAACAGTACCCAATATATAAGATATAAAGTTCTTGGATGCCAAAGGCAATCCTAGAACTTTAAATCAATACAGTTATTCAAGCTTAACAAAATATAAAATATAAACCATAATTTGGGTATTCTAACTTAGGGGATTTCTAACTAACATAACACCGCTATCCCACAGCCTTCACCAGCCTAACCTCCACGCTAAACTCATATCGCTTTTACAAAATTATAATATTAATGGCGAGGAAAGATTAAATAATAACTAAACTAATACATCCATATCACACAAGCTAAACTAAAAAATTCTTGATAAGCTTCTTCATCCATTTCCTGAAAAGAGAATTCTATAGGAAAGTAAGAACATTATCCTTGAAAGGGTTCTCAATAGAGGGCTTTTAAGAATTGTTATAAGAGGATGTGTGTAGGAAAAAATTAAATTCAACTACAGTGATCAACGCTTGTCTTATCAATCTATTTAAAATGTTAATAATTTATTATTTAAAATTCAAAGTTCGCTTCTCTAGTTATAAGAATATCAAAACTCAATTAAATCTCAAAACATCATCAATTATGGTCTCCAGCCTAACTCAAAATAAATCACAACCTTTGGCCCAATATATAATCAACACCATCATCAATTCATTCACCAGTACTCATTTTTCAAAACTAAATCAATCACAGACTTCACATAGTGCAAGGAAACACAATTAGGAACAACCCTCAGCGCCACCACCGCCAACATGAAGGATCTCTCAAACACAGATAGATCAAACAAGGAAAACACAGGTATAGATAGTAATTACAGCAAATAGATTAGGTAGCAACTTATAACAATTAAGCACATAGGCATGACAAAACAAAATGCAAGCCCAAGCAAAACATACAAATGCACATGATGCATGCCTGTCTTACTGGCCGTGAGCTCACGTGTCGATTACTTTGCCAGAACCTGACACATCCGGCTGCTAAACTGGATATGGTCCTCTTGAAAATTGGTGAGTGGTACAGTACCATGATCCTCACCTGGTGGGTGGTAAACCACCTCGATCCCCACCATCTGCGAATGGTAAACTACCTCGATCCCTACAGACATTCTCAATTGGAAAAGAAAAACCTGTGGGAGGTACGTAACCACGATCCCCACAAACACTTTCACAACCCGTGGGTGGTAAACAACCATGATCCCACGTCCATTGCGAAACTGGACAAGCGGTACACCGCAACGATCCTTGTCAGGCGCATAAATCACATGCAATCATTTATATCCACAATCCATCTTAATCAGTATACTCAACACTGGACAAGCGATATACCACCACGATCCTTACCAGTTAGTAATCAAATTCTAAACCACAATCTTTTAAAAATCTTGACCCAGAGCAAGTGAAACTAAGCCACAACCCTTGCGTAGTGCCCAGGTGTTTCAAATATCAAAATCTCTCTTTAAACACAATTCAAATCTATTTCTCTTTCATAAAACTCATTTTTACCAAAGGTTTCAAATCAACTTCAACCATCCATCCTTCAATTTTAAACATTTGAATTCAATTATTTTTGAAAAACTGATGAGCGGATAATTTATACGCTTTTTGGCATTGTTTTTAGGTAGTTTTTAGTAGGATCTAGCTAGTTTTAAGGATATTTTTATTAGTTTTTATGCAAAATTCACATTTATGGACTTTACTATGAGTTTGTGTATTTTTCTGTGATTTCAGGTATTTTTTGGCTGTAATTGAGGGACCTGAGCAAAAATCTGATTCAGGCTAAAAAAGGACTACAGATGCTGTTGGATTCTGACCTCCCTGCACTCGAAATGGATTTTCTGGAGCTACAGAACTCCAAATGGCGCGCTCTCAACTGCGTTGAAAAGTGGACATCCAGGGCTTTCCAGAAATATATAATAATCCATACTTTTTTAGAGCTTAGACGACGCAAACTGGCGTTCAACGCCAGTTCCATGCTACATTCTGGAGTAAAACGTCAGAAACACGTCACAAACCAGAGTTAAACGCCAAAAACATGTTACAACGTGGCGTTTAACCCTAAGAGAAGCCTCTACACGTGTAAAGCTCAAGCTCAGCACCCAAGCACACACCAAAGTGGGCCCCGAAAGTGGATTTCTGCACTTAGACTTATTTCTGTAAACCCTAGTAACTAGTCTAGTATAAATAGAACTTCTTACTATTATATTAGACATCTTGGTATCTATCTTCGGACGTTTAGTTCTTAGACTTTAGGGTTGGCGATTCGGCCATGCCTGGGCCTTGATCACTTATGTATTTTCAACGGTGGCGTTTCTACACACCATAGATTAAGGTGTGGAGCTCTGCTGTTCCTCGAGTATTAATGCAATCACTATTATTCTTCTATTCAATTCAGCTTATTCTTATTCTAAGATATTCGTTGCACTTCAACATGATGAATGTGATGATCCGTGACACTCATCATCATTCTCACCTATGAACGTGTGCCTGACAACCACTCCCGTTCTACCGTAGATCAAGCGCATATCTCTTGGATTCCTTAATCAGAATCTTCGTGGTATAAGCTAGAATCCATTGGCAGCATTCTTGAGAATCCGAAAAGTCTAAACCTTGTCTGTGGTATTTCGAGTAGGATTCAAGGATTGAATGACTGTGATGAGCTTCAAACTCACGAGTGTTGGGCGTAATAACAGACACAAAAGAATCACTGGATTTTATTCCGACATGATCGAAAATCGACAGATGATTAGCCGTGCTGTGACAGAGCATTTGGACCATTTTCACTGAGAGGACGGGAGGTAGCCATTGACAATGGTGAAACCCAACATACAGCTTGCCATGGAAAGGAGTATGAAGGATTGGATGAAGGCAGTAGGAAAGCAGAGATTCAACAGGAACAAAGCATCTCCATACACTTATCTGAAATTCCCACCAATGATTTACATAAGTATCTCTATCTTTATTTTATGCTTTATTTATCTTTATTTTTGAAAACCATTATAACCATTTGAATCCGCCTGACTGAGATTTACAAGATGACCATAACTTGCTTCATACCAACAATCTCCATGGGATCGACCCTTATTCACGTAAAGTATTACTTGGACGACCCAGTGCACTTGCTGGTTAGTTGTACGAAGTTGTGACAAAGTGTGATTCACATTTGAGAGCTCCAAGTCTATTGGCGCCATTGTTGATGATCACAATTTCGTGCACCAAAAACCACTAAAAACTTCCAAAGATTTCCCAAGGACTAAAAATATAACTCTTTTCTTAAATTAATCCAACCCAAAAGATTTGTTATTAAATCAGGTTAATTTACCTTAAGTCAAGATTCAATTAATTAAATTCCACGAATAAACCTCTAAGCTTTAGGGGAGTGATAACTGATGAGCGGATAATTTATACGCTTTTTGGCATTGTTTTTAGTATGTTTTTAGTATGATCTAGTTAGTTTTTAGTATATTTTTATTAGTTTTTAGTTAAAATTCACTTTTCTGGACTTTACTATGAGTTTGTGTGTTTTTCTGTGATTTCAGGTATTTTCTGGCTGAAATTGAGGGTTCTGAGCAAAAATCTGATTCAGAGACTGAAAAGGACTGCAGATGCTGTTGGATTCTGACCTCCCTGCACTCGAAGTGGATTTTCTGGAGCTACAGAAGCCCAATTCGCGCGCTCTCAACGGCGTTGGAAAGTAGACATCCTGGGCTTTCCAGCAATATATGATAGTCCATACTTTGCCCAAGATTTGATGGCCCAAACCGGCATGGCAAAACAGCCTCAGAAACTCCAGCGTTTAACGCTGGAACTGGCATAAAACTTGGAGTTAAACGCCCAAACTGGCATAAAAGCTGGCGTTTAACTCCAGAAAAGGTCTCTACACGAAAATGCTTCAATGCTCAGCCCAAGCACACACCAAGTGGACCCAGAAGTGGATTTTTACGTCATTTACTCATTTCTGTATACCCTAGGTTACTAGTTCACTATTAATAGGATCTTTTGACATTGTATCTGGACCGGATGACACTTTACACGTTTCTCATTGTATCTTCTACAGCATGAGTCTCTAAACCCCATGGTTGGGGGTGAGGAGCTCTGCTGTGTCTTGATGGATTAATGCAATTACTACTGTTTCTTATTCAATCATGCTTGTTTCCATTCTAAGATATCACTTGTTCTTAAACCGGATGAATGTGATGATCCGTGACAATCATCATCATTCTCAACTATGAACGTGTGCCTGACAACCACCTCCGTTCTACCTTAGATTAAGTAGATATCTCTTGGATTCTTTAACCGGAATCTTCGTGGTATAAGCTAGAACTGATGGCGGCATTCAAGAGAATCCGGAAGGTCTAAACCTTGTCTGTGGTATTCTGAGTAGGATTCAATGATTGAATGACTGTGACGAGCTTCAAACTCCTGAAGGCGGGGCGTTAGTGACAGACACAAAAGAATCACTGGATTCTATTCCGGCCTGATTGAGAACCGACAGATGGATAGCCGTGCCGTGACAAGGTGCGTTGAACATTTCCACCGAGAGGATGGGAGGTAGCCATTGACAACGGTGAAACCCTACATACAGCTTGCCATGGAAGGAGCCTTGCGTGTTTGAAGAAGAAGATAGTAGGAAAGCAGAGGTTCAGAAGACAGAGCATCTCCAAAACCTCAACTTATTCTCCATTACTGCAATTCAAGTACCTGTTTTATGTTCTTTTGCTTTTTACAATCAAATCCTGATAATTTCTGATATCCTGACTAAGATTTACAAGATAACCATAGCTTGCTTCAAGCCGACAATCTCCGTGGGATCGACCCTTACTCACGTAAGGTATTACTTGGACGACCCAGTGCACTTGCTGGTTAGTTGTGCGGGATTGCAGAAGTGTGATTGCAATTTCGTGCACCAAGTTTTTGGCGCCGTTGCCGGGGATTGTTCGAGTTTGGACAACTGACGGCTTATCTTGTTGCTTAGATTAGGACTGTTTTAATTTTGTTGGGTTAGAGTCTTTTAGTTGAGTCTAGTTTCATATTTTAAGTTTGGTGTCAATTGCATGCTTTTACTTTTCTTTTAGTTTTTCCGATTTTGCATGTCCTTAGTCTCTTTTTGATCTATAAAAATTCTAAGTTTGGTGTCCTCTTTGTGTTTTTCCCTTAAAAATTTTCGAAAATTAGTGTTTGATTTTCTAAAAGTTTTAAGTTTGGTGTCATTTTGTTGTTTTTCTCTTTCCTCTTTTCAAAAATCAAATCTTTTTCATAAAAATTTTTCAATCATATCTTTTTAATTGCTCTTTTCAAAATCTTTTTAATTAACTAATTGATTCAGTTCTCAATTTGCTTTGATTTTATTTTCTTTTTGATTTTTGAATTTTTATCTTAATTTCCTTTTATTTTATTTTATTTTTTCGTTTAATTCAAAAAAAAAAAAAACAAAATATTTTATCTATTTGCAATCCATATCATTTCCCTTTATCCATTATGGACCTAAGTGGAATTGATCAGTCCAGAAGGACTCTGGGGTCATATGCTAACCCCATTACAGCTGCATATGGGAGTAGCATCTGTACACCTCCCATCAAAGCAAGCATCTTTGAGCTAAATCCTCAACTCATTATCATAGTGCAGCAAAATTGCCAATATTCCGGTTTTCCACAGGAAGAGCCTACTGAGTTTCTGGCACAATTCTTACAAATTGCTGACACAGTACATGATAAAGAGGTAGATCAGGATGTTTACAGACTATTACTGTTTCCATTTGCTGTAAAAGATCAAGCTAAAAGGTGGTTTAAATAACCAACCTACAGCAAGCATAAAGACATGGAAACAGTTATCAGACAAATTCCTGAATCACTTTTACCCCCCAAAGAGGATGACACAGCTAAGGCTGGACATCCAAGGCTTTAAACAAGAGGATAATGAATCCCTTTATAATGCCTGGGAGAGGTATAGAGGTATGCTAAGAAAATGCCCCTCTGAAATGTTTTCAGAGTGGGTACAGTTATACATCTTCTACTACGGGCTCACAGAAAAAGCTCAAATGTCTTTAGACCACTCAGCTGGTGGATCTATCCACATGAGGAAGACAATTGAAGAGGCTCAAGAGCTCATAGACACTGTTGCTAGAAATCAATATTTGTACTCTAGCAATGAGTTCTCTCCAAAAGAGGAAGTCATGACAGTAGTCACTGATCCTAATCCTCAAGAACAGATGATTGAGCTTAATCAATAATTGCTCCTGATGACAGAACAGTTAGCAGAATTTAAAGAAATGCTCCATGAAACTAAAGTCGCTAACAAGAACATAGAACTGCAGTTGAATCAAGCAAAACAGCAAATATCTAAACAGATAACGAAGGAATGTCAAGCAGTTCAACTGAGGAGTGGGAAGACACTGAATAACACTGCTCAAAGTAGAAAAAAGCCAAACAATGAACAATTGACAGGGGATAACCAAACCACTGTTCAAAATCCCTCTGAGGACAGTAAGAGCCCAGAGAGGAATGTTATTGGCATTCAAACGCCAGAGAGGGAAGGAAAGCTGGCGTTAAACGCCCATTCCTTGCCCAGTTTTTGCGTTCAAATGCCAGAAAAGGGGGAAAAGTTGGCGTTAAACACCCATTTTCCACCCAATCCTGGCGTTCAGACGCCAAGGGAGGATCAGACACCTGAGAGTGCTGACAGTAATCCCTCTAAAAAGGCTTCTTCAACCACTTCTGTAAGGAATAAACCTGCAGCATCTAAGGTTGAAGACTATAAAGCCAAGATGCCTTATCCTCAAAAACTCCGCCAAGCGGAACAGGATAAGCAATTTGCCCGCTTTGCAGACTATCTAAGGACTCTTGAAATAAAGATTACGTTTGCAGAGGCACTTGAGCAAATACCTTCTTATGATAAGTTCATGAAAGAAATCTTACGTCATAAGAAGGATTGGAGAGAAACTGAAAAAGTGTTTCTCACTGAAGAATGCAGTGCAGTCATTCTGAAAAGCTTGCCAGAAAAGCTTCAAGATCCAGGAAGCTTTATGATACCATGCACATTAGAAGGTGCTTGCACCAAGACAGCCTTATGTGATCTTGGAGCAAGCATCAATCTAATACCTGCATCCACTATCAGAAAGCTTGGGTTGACTGGAGAAGTCAAACCAACCCGGATATGCCTCCAACTTGCTGATGGCTCCATTAAATATCCATCAGGCATAATAGAGGATATGATTGTCAAGGTTGGGCCATTCGCCTTTCCAACTGACTTTGTGGTGCTGGAAATGGAGGAGCACAAGAGTGCAACTCACATTCTAGGAAGACCTTTCCTAGCAACTGGACGAACTCTCATTGATGTACAAAAAGGGGAAGTAACCCTGAGAGTCAATGAGGATGAGTTCAAGTTGAATGCTGTAAAAGCTATGCAGCATCCAGACACACCAAATGACTGCATGGGCGCTGACATTATTGACTCTCTGGTAGAAGAGATCAATATGACTGAAAGCCTAGAATCAGAGCTTGAGGACATCTTCAAAGATGTTCAACCCGATCAAGAAGAATCAGTGGAAACAAAGGAATTTTCGAAAATTCCTCAGGAGGAGGATAAGCCTCCCAAACCTGAGCTCAAACCACTACCACCATCCCTGAAGTATGCATTTCTGGGAGAGGGTGACACTTTTCCAGTGATTATAAGCTCTGCTTTAAATCCACAGGAAGAGAGATCACTGATTCAAGTGCTAAGGACACACAAGACAGCTCTTGGGTGGTCCATAAGTGATCTTAAGGGCATTAGCCTAGCTAGATGCATGCACAAGATCCTGTTAGAGGATAATGCCAAACCAGTGGTTCAACCACAAAGGAGGCTAAATCCAGCCATGAAGGAGGTGGTGCAGAAAGAGGTCACTAAATTACTAGAGGCTGGGATTATTTATCCTATTTCTAATAGCCCCTGGGTGAGTCCTGTCCAAGTTGTCCCCAAAAAGGGAGGCATGACAGTGGTTCATAATGAAAAAAATGAACTGGTTCCTACAAGAACAGTCACAGGGTGGCGTATGTGTATTGACTACAGAAGGCTCAATACAGCCACCAGAAATGATCATTTTCCTTTACCATTCATAGACCAAATGCTAGAAAGACTAGCTGGTCATGATTATTACTGCTTTTTGGATGGCTATTCAGGCTACAACTAAATTGCAGTAGATCCTCAAGACCAAGAGAAAACAGCATTTACTTGCCCTTCTGGCGTGTTTGCTTACAGAAGGATGCCTTTTGGTCTGTGCAATGCACCTGCAACCTTTCAGAGGTGCATGCTCTCTATCTTCTCAGATATGGTAGAGAAATTTCTGGAAGTCTTCATGGACGACTTCTCAGTATATGGAGACTCATTCAGCTCCTGTCTTAATCACCTAGCACTTGTCCTAAAAAGGTGCCAAGAGACTAACATGGTTTTAAACTGGGAGAAATGTCACTTTATGGTGACTGAGGGAATTGTCCTTGGGCACAAAATTTCAAGCAGGGGAATAGAGGTGGATAAGGCAAAGGTAGAGGTAATTGAAAAATTACCACCACCTGCCAATGTTAAGGCGATCAGAAGCTTTCTGTGGCATGCAAGATTCTACAGAAGGTTCATAAAGGATTTTTCAAAAATTGCAAAACTTTTGAGTAACCTGCTAGCTGCTGACACACCATTTGTGTTTGACACACAGTGTCTGCAGGCATTTGAGACCCTGAAAGCTAAGCTGGTCACAGCACCAGTCATCTCTGCACCAGACTGGACATTGCCATTTGAACTAATGTGTGATGCCAGTGACCATGCCATTGGTGCAGTGTTGGGACAGAGGCATAACAAGCTTCTGCACGTCATTTATTATGCCAGCCGTGTTCTAAATGATGCACAGAAGAATTACACAACCACAGAAAAAGAGTTACTTGCAGTGGTCTATGCCATTGACAAGTTTAGATCCTATCTAGTGGGATCCAAAGTGGTTGTGTACACTGACCATGCTGCTCTTAAATACTTACTCACAAAGCAGGATTCAAAACCCAGACTTATAAGATGGGTGTTGCTTCTGCAAGAGTTTGATATAGAGATAAGAGACAGAAAAGGGACAGAGAACCAAGTAGCTGATCATCTGTCCAGAATAGAACCAGTAGCTGGGGCGTCCCTCCCTTCTACTGAGATCTCTGAGACCTTCCCAGATGAGCAACTCTTTGCCATTCAGGAAGCTCCATGGTTTGCAGATATTGCAAACTATAAAGCTGTGAGGTTCATACCCCAGGAGTACAGCAGAGTGCAAAGAAAGAAATTAATTTCAGATGCCAAGTACTACCTCTGGGATGAACCATATCTCTTTAAGAGATGTGCAGACGGAATGATCCGCAGATGTGTACCCAGAGAAGAAGCACAAAGGATCCTATGGCACTACCATGGATCACAGTATGGAGGACATTTTGGAAGTGAGCGAACAGCCACTAAAGTCCTCCAATGTGGCTTCTACTGGCTTACTCTCTATAAAGATTCCCGAGAGTTTGTGCGTAACTGTGACAGTTGCCAAAGAACTGGTAACTTGCCTCATGGATATGCCATGCCTCAACAAGGGATATTAGAGATAGAATTGTTTGATGTATGGAGAATTGACTTCATGGGGCCATTCCCACCATCATACTCAAACACTTACATTCTGGTGGCAGTGGACTATGTATCTAAGTGGGTAGAAGCAATTGCTACACCCACTAATGATACCAAGACCGTGCTGAAATTCCTCCAGAAACACATCTTCAGCAGGTTTGGTGTTCCCAGAGTACTAATCAGTGACGGGGGCACTCATTTCTGCAATAGACAGCTATACTCTGCTATGGTTAGATATGGAATTAGCCACAAAGTGGCAACTCCATATCATCCACAGACAAATGGGCAAGCTGAAGTCTCTAACAGAGAGCTAAAAAGAATCCTGGAACGGACTGTGATAGCCCGAAGAAAGGATTGGGCAAAGAGCTTGGATGATGCTCTGTGGGCATACAGAACAGCATTCAAGACCCCTATAGGAACCTCTCCATACCAACTAGTGTATGGGAAGGCCTGTCATCTGCCCGTGGAACTGGAACATAAAGCCTACTGGGCAACCAGATTCCTAAACATGGATGCTCAGTTAGCTGGTGAAAAAAGATTACTCCAGCTAAATGAGCTAGAGGAGTTCAGACTCAATGCCTTTGAGAATGCAAAAATTTATAAGGAAAAGGCAAAGAAATGGCATGACAAGAAGTTGTCAACCAGAGTTTTTGAGCCAGGACAAAAAGTTCTGCTCTTCAACTCTAGGCTCAGACTATTTCCAGGAAAACTTAAATCCCGGTGGAGGGGTCCGTATGTGATTACAGGAGTATCACCATATGGATATGTTGAGCTTCAGGATATTGATTCTGACAAAAAGTTCATTGTTAATGGACAGAGAATCAAGCATTATCTTGAAGGCAATTTTGAGCAGGAATGCTCAAAACTGAGACTTGAGTGATTCTCAGTAAAGGTCCAGCTAAAGACAGTAAAGAAGCGCTTGCTGGGAGGCAACCCAGTCATTAAGAGGTCATATGATTTGTTCTTACAGAGGCAAGTATCAAAAATGAAGGAATTCACAGAGTTACAGAAGGATTCAGCTAAAAAAGTAAAGAAAAAGAGCTTACTGGCGAAAAAACGCCAGTAAGGGGCATTTTGGGCGTTAAACGCCAGAATGGGCACCATTCTGGGCGTTTAACGCCAGTAAAGGTGCCATTTTGGGCGTTAAACGCCAGAATGGGCACCATTCTGGGCGTTTAACGCCAGGTGTGCAGCATCCTGGGCGTTTTGGAAAAACGCCCAGTGATAAAGGAACTCTGGCGTTTAACGCCAGCCAGGGCACCTGGCTGGGCGTTAAACGCCCAAAAGGGGCAACAAATGGGCGTTAAACGCCAGAATGGGTGCCATTCTGGGCGTTTAACGCCAGAAAGGTGGGGGGACCACAATTTTGTTTTCAAATCAAATTTTTTCAAACTTTCCTTTTCTTACCCATATTTTTCTACAAAAACACACTTCAATCTCTCATCATTCACTTTCAAATTTTCAAAAATCTAAAATCATTCTTCAAATCTCTCAAATTATTCCCAAATTTTGTTCAAAAACTCACCCTTCTCTCAATTTCTTTCCATATCTTCTCAAATCTCCTTTCAAATTTTTCTTTTTTTCGAAATCTCTCCTCCCCACTTTATAAATACACGTTTGGCCCCCCTCATTCCACCACACCATTCGAATTTACTCTTCCTCTCTCTCTCCTCTTTCCTTTCTTTTGCTTGAGGACAAGCAAACCTCTAAGTTTGGTGTGCTTTTCCGTGATCACTAAGCCAAGATTCATCAAGATCATGGCTCCTAAGGGAAAACAAACCAATTTAAGAGGAAAGAAAGAGAATAATCCAAAGAATCTTTGGAATCAAGAGAAGTTCTTAACCAAAGAACATGAAGACCATTATCACAAAATAATGGGTCTGAGGTCAGTGATCCCGGAAGTAAAATTTGATCTGAAAGAAGATGAGTATCCGGGGATCCAAGAGCAAATTCGAAACAGAGGATGGGAAGTTCTAACCAATCCTAAAATAAAGGTTGGAAGGAACATGGTTCAGGAATTCTACTCAAATCTGTGGTTAACAGATAAGCAGAGAATGACTGGAACTGCTTACCATACCTACAGAACTATGGTCAGAGGGAAAGTTATGTACTTCCATCTGGACAAAATAAGAGAAATCTTCAAATTACCTCAACTGCAAGATGATCCTGAATCCTTTAATAAAAGAATGGTGAGAGCAGATAAAGGGTTGGATCAAGTTCTAGAGGACATATGCCTCCCTGGAACTAAGTGGATAACCAATTCTAAGGGTGTTCCAAACCAACTCAAGAGGGGAGACCTCAAACCAATTGCAAGAGGTTGGCTAGATTTTATTGGGCGTTCCATACTGCCCACTAGCAACCGTTCTGAGGTCACTATCAAGAGAGCAGTGATGATTCATTGCATTATGCTTGGAAAAGAAGTGGAGGTTCATCATGTAATTGCTTGTGAGATCTACACAATTGCAAATAAAAATTCCACTGAAGCCAAATTGGCTTACCCAAGCTTGATCTCCTTGCTCTGTAAAGAGGCTGGGGTAAAGATGGGAGTAGATTAATTCATACCCATTGAACATCCAATCACCAAGAAGTCAATGGAAGGACAAATGCAAGACAACTCTATCAAAAGGAGGGCGCAGGAGTTCCTCCCTGAATTCCCTGAAATTGGCTACTGGGCCAGCCTAGAAGCATCTATCAACAAGTTGCAAGAGACTATGGAGCAACTGAAGGAAGAACAGCAGAATCAGAACTGCATGCTCTGCAAATTGCTGAAGGAACAAGAGAAGCAGGGGCGTGAACTCCAAGAGTTGAAACGCCAAAAGCTTTCATCTCAAGTTGAGGGAGCATCCACTTCTCAAAATCAAGGTTGTTGAGTCCTAACTCTGTGAAGACCTCTATCATTAGGAGCCTATTTAAATTTTTGTTTTCTATTTTTATTTTCTAGTCTAATCTTATATCTATTTTTGAGTCTTGTTTTTAATTCATAATTAATAAAATTTAAAATTCATGTCTTAAAGCTATGAATGTCCTATGAATCCATCACCTCTCTTAAATGAAAAATGCTTTAATCACAAAAGAACAAGAAGTACAGGATTTCGAAATTTATCCTTGAAACTAGTTGAATTAGTTTGATGTGGTGACAATAATTTTTGTTTTCTGAATGAATGCTTGAACAGTGCATATGTCTCTTGAATTTGTTGTTTTGAGAATGTTAGAAATTGTTGGCTCTTGAAAGAATGAGGAAAAAGAGAACTGTTATTGAGGATCTGAAAAATCATCTAATTGATTCTTGAAGCAAGAAAAAGCAGTGGATACAAAAAAAAAGAGAAAAGAAAAAAAAAGAGAGAAAGAAAAAGAAAGAAATAAAGTTGTGATCCAAGGCAAAAAGAGTGTGCTTAAGAGCCCTGGACACCTCTAGTTGGGGACTCTAGCAAAGCTGGGTCACAATCTGAAAAGGTTCACCCAATTATGTGTCTGTGGCATGTATGTATCCGGTGGTAATACTGGAAGACAGAGTGTTTTGGGCCACAGCCAAGACTCATACACTGGCTATGTTCAAGAATCATTATACTTAACTAGGAGAATCAATAACACTATCTGAGTTCTGAGTTCTTATAGATGCCAATCATTCTGAACTTCAAGGGATAGAGTGAGATGCCAAAACTGTTCGGAGGCAAAAAGCTACTAGTCCCGCTCATCTAATTGGAGCTATGTTTCCTTGATATTTTGGAGTCTATAGTATATTCTCTTCTTTTTATCCTATTTTGATTTTCAGTTGCTTGGGGACAAGCAACAATTTAAGTTTGGTGTTGTGATGAGCGGATAATTTATACGCTTTTTAGCATTGTTTTTAGTATGTTTTTAGTATGATCTAGTTAGTTTTTAGTATATTTTTATTAGTTTTTAGTTAAAATTCACTTTTCTGGACTTTACTATGAGTTTGTGTGTTTTTCTGTGATTTCAGGTATTTTCTGGCTGAAATTGAGGGTTCTGAGCAAAAATCTGATTCAGAGACTGAAAAGGACTGCAGATGCTGTTGGATTCTGACCTCCCTGCACTCGAAGTGGATTTTCTGGAGCTACAGAAGCCCAATTGGCGCGCTCTCAATGGCGTTGGAAAGTAGACATCCTGGGCTTTCCAGCAATATATGATAGTCCATACTTTGCCCAAGATTTGATGGCCCAAACCGGCGTGGCAAAACAGCCTCAGAAACCCCAGCGTTTAACGCTGGAACTGGCATAAAACTTGGAGTTAAACGCCCAAACTGGCATAAAAGCTGGCGTTTAACTCCAGAAAAAGTCTCTACACGAAAATGCTTCAATGCTCAGCCCAAGCACACACCAAGTGGACCCAGAAGTGGATTTTTACGTCATTTACTCATTTCTGTATACCCTAGGTTACTAGTTCACTATTAATAGGATCTTTTGACATTGTATCTGGACCGGATGACACTTTACACGTTTCTCATTGTATCTTCTACAACATGAGTCTCTAAACCCCATGGTTGGGGGTGAGGAGCTCTGCTGTGTCTTGATGGATTAATGCAATTACTACTGTTTCTTATTCAATCATGCTTGTTTCCATTCTAAGATATCACTTGTTCTTAAACCGGATGAATGTGATGATCCATGACAATCATCATCATTCTCAACTATGAACGTGTGCCTGAAAACCACCTCCGTTCTACCTTAGATTAAGTAGATATCTCTTGGATTCTTTAACCAGAATCTTCGTGGTATAAGCTAGAACTGATGGCGGCATTCAAGAGAATCCGGAAGGTTTAAACCTTGTCTGTGGTATTCTGAGTAGGATTCAATGATTGAATGACTGTGACGAGCTTCAAACTCCTGAAGGCGGGGCGTTAGTGACAGACGCAAAAGAATCACTGGATTCTATTCCGGCCTGATTGAGAACCGACAGATGGATAGCCGTGCCGTGACAGGGTGCGTTGAACATTTCGACTGAGAGGATGGGAGGTAGCCATTGACAACGGTGAAACCCTACATACAGCTTGCCATGGAAGGAGCCTTGCGTGTTTGAAGAAGAAGATAGTAGGAAAGCAGAGGTTCAGAAGACAGAGCATCTCCAAAACCTCAACCTATTCTCCATTACTGCAATTCAAGTACCTGTTTTATGTTCTTTTGCTTTTTACAATCAAATCCTGATAATTTCTGATATTCTGACTAAGATTTACAAGATAACCATAGCTTGCTTCAAGCCGACAATCTCCGTGGGATCGACCCTTACTCACGTAAGGTATTACTTGGATGACCCAGTGCACTTGCTGGTTAGTTGTGCGGGATTGCAGAAGTGTGATTGCAATTTCGTGCACCAATAACCAATCTCATTTCTTTAAATTCATCAAAATTCTTAAATCATAATTCTCTAATTCATATTAATTCAATAAAATTCATTTCCATTCAATCAAAAACCCAAAAACATAATCCTCTTTGTAATTAACTAAACCAAATTTATTCTATTGAAAAGCAATTTAGATAAACATTTTTTATTCAACCAAAACTCCCAAATCATATCCTTTTCTTTAGTCAAATCAATTTCAAATAAAACAATTCTTAAAATCCCAATTAACCAAAAATAAAACTTCCAAAAATTCTCAAAAAAATTTCGACAGCACTTTCCCTAAAACTCAAACTTTACCACCATTTTCGGGTCCCAACTAAACTAAACCAAATGCTTGTCTATCATTTAAATCACTTCCAATAACCATTATCACAACAACAACACTTAACTCAAAGAAATAAACAAAATCCATAATTCAATCAACCAATCTTAGAAATCCTAATTTAAACCAATTTCAACAGTATCAATCAATAATTTAGAATTCTCGGCCTTCTCAAACAGTTTCAAACCAAAGCATTCCTCAAACCCTTTTCAAATCATTTCCAAAATAGAAAATGATTCTCAATAAACAAACCGTTTCCAAATATCGAGTCCTTTCCAAATTTATTTTTAAATTAATTTCTGATATCAAATCGGGTTCAATATCAAATCATTTCCAAAATTAAACTAAATGCCAATATTAAATCTCTTCCAGTAATCCAAGGAAAACCACTTCAACAATATCATCCAACTAATTAGAATATTCAACTTTCTCAATCGATCAATCAATCAATCAAACAAACAATCTCTTTCATCCAAAATAACTCAATTCAATTCATAAGACTTACGAAATCACAAAAATATACTTTACGGATTAATATCGACTTATAACAACTCTAGAAAGTAAAATAAGTTTAATAAAGGTGCCCCTACCTCATTCGTAACTTAACTATATAAAACCCTATTACACAGAGTTTTATGCTTAAGTCATAAAACTGAGGTGGCAAAGTATTATGACCTCTAAAGTAAAAAATATATATAATAATAGTTGAAAAGAATTTTATAATGAGGAGCCTTTGAAGGAAAGTTTAAAACAAAGTGCACAACACTCACGCAAATGGAAAACTTGCATACAAAGAAACGTAATATATATATATATATATATGAATAATAAAAGAGAGTGTCAAAAGATACAAAATATTCAAGTTCCAGGCTCAACCTGCAAAGCCAAGGTTGGTCGGAGAATATTTACATAAATATACATAACCCAAAACAGACTAAACAATAACCTGTTTCTCCACATCGACCTCTAAGAGGGACAAAGTAAAGTTAAACAAACAGAGGAGAATCTAAGTACAGAATACTAAACATAAGCTCAAAACACAGATTCCCAAATATAACACTTCCCTTGCAGAATGAACTCCAGACGCTTACCAAGGTACCTCTCGACCTGCATCTGAAAACAACAAAGGATTCAAACTTCCAAAATACACAATGTGGGGTAGTTAAGGGTTCAAAATTCTAACTCAACCTAACTTGATTCTTTAGCTTCTCGCCTTTCTCCATTCCTGCAGAGCTCCATAGCACAAACAACCAAAATATAGACAAAGAAAACACAAGTAGAATACAATTACAGCAAGTAGCAAGTACAACGAGTAGGCATAATAACCACATAGACAAGCTCAATTAATACAAAATCAAACAAGACACACAAATACATATGATGCATGCCTGTCCTATGACTGATGATATCATATGTCGGTTATATAGCCAACCTAACGCGTCCTGGTCGCTAACTATGGATTGCAACACCCATTACGGAGCAAGTGGATTTAAGCTACAACCCTCTTGCTACTACTACCTGCTTAACCCAGAGCCAGTGGAATAACCACTACTGCGACTACTACCCAGACGGGTGTTTAAAAGCTCAACCTGGAGCAAGCGAGATGAACCACAATCCTTGCTACTGCCCAGGCGTCAATCCTTGCTACTACCCAAGTATCTCATTCAAGAATTCATTCAATCTCAAGTCAAACATTAAGTATAATTCATAATTATTTCATCATTAATCATTCTCATTTATCATGCTCATTTAAAATTCTATAATTAACTCAGTTTTTCATAATTTTCCTTTCTCATCTCATACTCGGAGCAAGTGGACAACATCACTGCCTACTACCCGGTCACATATATCTCTTTAAATTACAAATCCTCATTACTCTCATCTTCCTCATCAAATCAAGCATCCCCTTCCTCAACTCCTTGGATACCAATTCTATCTTCTCTCACTCACTAACCCTTACTTTGTAACCCAAAACCTAACTAATAGACATTAAACAGAGTTTCTAGTTTTTCCTACAACTTCAAAAATTCAGTTTCACACATAACTTCCGACGTCTATAATTTCCTCTACGAAATTTCATTTTTCATAGTTTATACCATATTACCATCTTAAAGCTTTTAAAATTATCTTTAATTTGAATAAAAAATCATTCAAATTCAATATCCGAGGCTCAGGTTATTTAAAATATGTTTTTACCAAAATAGTTCAAAACCTTTATTTTTCAAATTCTCATTTTCAAACCATGTTTCACAATCCAAAACAACATTAAATACTCTCAAAACAATTCCATAACCATTTCCTTCATTCCACAACACTTCAACACTCAATTTCATCAACTCTAAACCATACAGTCATAACCAAAGTAACAATACTCATAAATCATCAATATAACATCATCATCATTTACATTCAAACTCAAACCTCATCATTACTCAATAATTCAGCAACACATTCACATATTCAACTCTACAGTTTTACCAATTCACTAAACTTTAACAAGTCATCCTGGTTCAAGCTAACCTACGGTCAACTAGCCTAAGTTTTCACAAGACATTATATTTTAGTATGAGAAACTGAAATCATACATTGGCCGATTCCTCCCAAATGCTTAGACACCTCAATTATCCACTATTCCTAAAGATCCAAAGCTCCAACTCTTCATCAATTGAATTTCCAGCTCCCAAGATTCAATTCCAAGCTTTCAATATTCACTAATTTAACTCCAAAGCACCCAATTCAATCTAATACAATCCAAATTCACTGTAATTAACATAGATTTTTCTAATTAATGATTCATAGAGGATTAAGCAGTTTTTTACCTTATCCACTTGAAATTAGGGTGAAATCTAACAATTATCCATCGCTAGAGTACCCCTAAACCATCAAAATCAAAAAATTTCTCAATTTCTAAAACATTAAACACGAACTGAAAAGAGGAAGACTGGGAATGAAATCAGAATTTTCTTACCAAATTTTTGGATGGATTTTTTAGAGAATTTCGAGACAAATGCGTGGCCACTGACGGCTCGTCAATCGGAGCTCCGGATTAAAAGTTACAAGGATTTGAAAGTGAAGATGAATTTGGGACTAGGATTTCACGCTGGCTTCTCTTCCTCAACGTGAAGTGTGAGATGGAAGAGAAATGGGGGCTGTTGTGAGTTATGTATGTTGGGCCTTGGGCTCGGTCCAATTGGTTCAGTTCGTTGGTCTGTTTTTGGGTCAAAATTTTTAAAATTAATGTCAAAATTCGTATTTTAATTATTTCTACTCCATTAAACCATAAAACTTTAATTTTCTTATTTATTTTAATAATAATTAATTTATTGGTTAATTATTTACTAATTACTTGGGGTTTACATCCTACCCCCCTAACAAAAAATTTTGCCCTCGAAAATTTTCTCTCGAATATTCGTATAAGCTTCCTCAATTCAACCGACCTCATATTATTCGTTCTGCCATTTTCCAACGTCAATTCAAACACTAATTCACATTCTCCATTATCATGTACAAGATCATAAACTTAACCAAATTCAAGCCTAAGTCATACACATTTGTTTTACTCTTAGCTTCGTCTAGCTCTTTCTTATTAAGTACACTCTCTCTTACCTTTTAAGGTATCCATCTAAATCAAAAGAATCTCAAATGCTTCTCACTATCTCAAACACTAAATAATTCCTCAATCTCTTAGTTTGATTCAACCCGCTATAACCTAAATTACACACTCACACTTTCCATTCCTTGATCCTACGTCAATCCTCGAAACGCCACTCAAATTATAAATCACTAAGAGCTTAATCCTTCACTCACTTCTACCGAACATCTCCTTGAATCTATTTACCTCTCTAACTAAACACTATTGTCCTGTACTCCAGTTGCATGAGCTTTAATCCCTTTGTTTTCTTTACTACCAGGTCTATTACCGTCTCTATCACCGTTTCCAACTAGTCTCAACCTGTCAGCAATAGCTTATACAGCAACACCCCTATGGTCAACCGTATCACCTCACTCACATATAGGAGACGCCCTTTGGGTCTTGTCTACACCAAACAATAGATAGTAAGGTGATCAGTCTTAATATCTCAAGTCTAATGCTTCGAATCTCCAAAAGTATGCTCATGAAGATTCATGCTATGTATGTCAAGCAGACATCCTAAATAGGATGTGCACATACCCAGAGTATGCCTAGAAGCATAGTCAGTGCGTCTCTTAGACTCTACAGGAACAAACTGCTTTGATATCATAATATAATACCTTACCACACAGAGTTTTATACTTAAGTCATAAAACTTAAGTGGAAAAGTATTACGACCTCTGAAAGTAAAAATATATATAATAATAGTTGAAAAAAAAATTTATAATGAGGAGCCTTTGAAGGAAAGTTCAAAACAAAAGGCACAACACTCACGTAAACAGAAAACTTGCATACGAAGAAACGTAATATATATATATATATATATATATATATATATATATATATATATATATATATATATGTATGTATGAATAATAAAAAAGAGTGTCAAAAGATACAAAATATTCAAGCTCTAGGCTCAACCTGCAAAGCCAACGTTGGTCGGAGAATATTTACATAAATATACATAACCCAAAACAGACAAAACAATAACCTATTTCTCCACATCGACCTCTAAGAGGGACAAAGTAAAGTTAAACAAACAGAGGAGAATCTAAGTATAGAATACTAATTGTAAGCTCAAAACACAGAGTCACAAATATAACACTTCGCTTGTAGAATAAACTCTAGATGCTTACCGAGGTTCCTCTTGACATGCATCTGAAAACAACAACATATATATGGTATGAGAACCGAAGGTTCTCAGTATAGTAACAGTGCCCACATAACTAACATATAAGGCCCGAGAAAGCCGAAGGCAATCTTAGAACTTCCGACAAAGAATTCAAACTTAAAACTATTCTTTTCAACCATAAATAGACCATAAACAAAGTGGGGTAGTTAAGGGTTCAAAATTCTAACTCAACCTAACTTGATTCTTTAGCTTCTTGCCTTCCTCCGTTCGTCTAGAACTCTATAGCACAGACAACCAAAATACAGACAAAACAAATACAAGTAGAATACAATTAAAGCAGGTAGTAAGTTTAGCGAGTAGGCATAATAACCACATAGGCAAGCTCAATTAATGCAAAATAAAACAAGACACACAAATCCATATGATGCATACTTGTCCTATGGCTGATGATACCATCTCTCGGTTATATAGCCAACCCGACATCTCCTGGTAGCTAACCATGGACTGAAATACCCATTGCGGAGCAAGTGGATTTGAGCTACAACCCCTTTGTCACTACCCGCTCGGACTTCAAAAGGTTGGGATCTCCCAAATATCTTTTTGTATCCAAATGGGGAGCTTGGCCCCATATACCCAACAAAAAATCTACAACACCCCTCTCTAGGTCGTCTAACTCGGGTAGATCATACCTGACGGTTATAAGGGTATCTTGCCAATATAGGGGAAAAGGAGGTTCTTGGTTCTCGGGGAAAAAGAAAGGTCGAATACCCTCAGCACACGAGACCTTAAAAAAGTAATTTTTGAAATCATGAAAAGAATTGTCGAAGATAGAAAAAACCTTCCAACCTTGTACAGATCGAAAGGATATCCACCCCGACTTCTTTGTGGAACTATAGGATTTTGTTGCAACAAAGAGATAGAAGAAGACGTTTAAAGTAGGTCGGACATATAACTCCCAACACAGGAGCTGGTACATTTTCATAAATGCCCAAAAGTTTGGGTGTAATTGAGAAGGGACAAGGTTAGAAGACCGCAACACATCCATCTCAAAATCTATAAAGGGAAGTCGGATACCTAGCCTAGTAATGAAACAATCATAGGTATAGAAGAAAGGTCGTTCAGAATCCTCTAAAGGGGGAAACACACTATCTCCTATAGGTCGGACAGTTCTAAAACATAGCTTCTCTCATCTTTTCTATTTTCATATATGCTATGGTGCTTACAAAACTCATCACAATACTCTTTATCAGTCACAGGGAAAACTAAGAACATTAGTATTTACCCAAACCCGAAGAGCAGGAGGGACCTTAGTTAACATATTCAAGATAACATGGTGTGACATAGATGCTATATCTATAAACGCAAAAGTAAAGTAGACCGTTTGTAAAAGAAGTCGGAACTCATCCAATAAAAGTCGGAAAAAACATCAAAATCAAAAAGAAAGTTTCTCTTTTCAAAAATACCCCTATAGCACAACCAAATGGTTCCTCTCTTATACAACGTCGTCATATCAAAGCGGCACCATTAGGGGTAATACAGTGCATAAACACAAAGGGTAATAGCTACCATAATACACGATAATAAAAATGAAGATTCTTTCAAGAAAGAAGAGAGTCTTTCAAACACTCTTTTGGTGACAAACGTTTTTTACTTTCCAAAATGCTCCACATAGAACTCATAAGGAAATCAAAACAGATTTTTCCAAAGGAAATTGCAAAGACAGAAAAAGCACACTCAATAAAAATCGAGTCTAAGACAATCAGAAAGGATAGTTTGAGGGAAAGAGAAAACGAAAACCAACTCTGAAGAAGATTGTGAAAAAAAGGGGGAGAATATGTCTAAAAACAGCAAAACACAAACGATCCCCTCCATGCCGGCGAAAGTAAGAAACTCTTCAAAGACTAAGATTGAGAAATCTTGAAGTAACAGAAGTGGTCGAAATGGCACAAAGGAGTTCTTTTGTGAAGAAAAAGTAAAACATTCTTTTCAAAAATAATAAAAAGAGAAGAAGAGCCAAAAAGTCCCCTTTATAAGAGATAGTGAACCAAAAACGGCTCCTTTACTCCTCTTTAAACATGCACGGATTCCAATGAGCAACTGTCGTGCAATGTTCGCCCATCATTAAAACACCATTAACATTCAAAATTTCAAACACGTCGGGTAAACCGAAGTGCTAGATCCCGATGTCCACAACAGAAGCCGCAAAATGCTTGACCCCAACCCATAAAAGGATCCAGACTCAAGCAGAGGCACTGTTCATACCCTGACCCAATAAATAAAAGCCAGGCCCAATGATAAACCATTATTTTATGGTTTATCTTATGCTCAATTGAGTGGTTTTTATCAAGTCCTTGCCCACTTATTCATATGATTTGCATGGTTTTACAATTCCTTCCTAGTTTCGTTCTATGATTGAAAACTTGCTTGCTAAAGTCTTTAATTTGTGTATTTTAAGTCTCCTTTATACCATTCGATGCCGTGATCTGTGTGTTAAGTGTTTCAGGATTTATAGGGCAGGAATGACTTAGAGAATGGAGAGGAAGCTTGCAAAAATGGAAGGAACACAAGAAATGAAGGAGATAACCAGCGAGCATCAACGCGCACGCATGGCTCACGCGTGCGCGCGATGTGGAGAAATTTGCAGCGACGCATGCACATGCCTTATGCGTACGTGTGGATTGGAGTTTTCACGAAGACGTGTGCGCGTGACTGACGGGTACGCGTGATACGCCAAGATGACCCGCGATGCGTACGCGTGACTGACGCGTACACGTGACTGACGCGTATGCGTGACATGTGCGATCTGCAGAATTAACAGAAATCACTGGGGGCAATTTTGGGCCAAGTTTTAACCCAATTTCTAGCCCAAAAACACATACTAGAGCCAGGAAACAACAGAGTCTCAGGAGACATTCTCATTCTGCATAATTTTAGTTTAGTTTTGGAATCTAGGGAGAGATTTCTACTTCTTTCTCTAGGTTTTCTTGTAATACCCGGTCTAACCGAAATTAATTAAATAATGAGTTAAGTAGGAGCGAATATGGTTGGAAGATTTGGCGATTGGAATTTGATGATTTAAATATAATATTTGGATTCAGTGAATTTTTCCGAGTCGGAAGACATAGTTTTCTGCGTAAAAGCGCGCAGTGGAATTTTGACCGACAGTACCGGCTGAGACCTGTCTGGTACTGCAGCTGAGAAAATTGATTATGAGTAAATAGGATTAAGAAATGAGGAATTATAATTAGGGGAGGTAGAAATATTTGAAGTGCGATTTAGAGCGCTAATCTTAAAGGTTTTGGTCCAAAATTGGGCCAACGGACAAAAATAAGTGAACTGGGCCTAAGTGGGCCCAAGACCCAACATATATAAACATTAGTTATGAGCATTTCAGCTCATTTTACCCTAAAAAGAAGGGTTGGGGCGCTGAATTAAGAAGAGAGAAGAGAAGAGAGAAAACCTAACTCTCTTTGATCTTCAAACCACCATAACTTGAGCTACGGAGCTCCGATTGACGAGCCGTTTGCGGCCACGCGTCGCTCTTCTCATTCTCTACAATTCTATCTAAGTTTTGTGGTGAGTATTCCATTTATCTCTGCCCAGTTTTCGAAATTCCCCACTGTTACACATTTTTGGGAAGTTAGTGTTAAAATCTTGTGATTTTGGGTGTTTAGGGATACTCCAACATGGATTCTAAGTGGGTTCTATCCCTACTTCATATGGGTTGAGGTAAGAAGTGCTCAAACCCTTGTGATTTATCATCTTTATGAGCCCTAGGTTGATGTATGTATGTAATATTGGTTATGTTAGTGCATTTGATGGTTTTGGTGCACAATTGGGAGATTGGTGTTGCTTGAGGAGCTTTGGTGAGGCTTGGAGCTAAGGTTGGTGGAGACTCCCAAAGAAGAGGCTCAATTGATTCGGCTACAAGAGGTACGGTTTACGTTTCATTTAAGTACCGTGTGGTGTGATGAGAATTCCTAGGCTAGATGCCCCTAGGATTAAGTTTGGATTGTGTAAATGGTTGGTGCTAATATGCATAGTTGGTATGTAATGTGAATTAATGATTGGGTTGAGAATTGTGTGGCCTTGTATGTTTGGTGTATTGAGAATTGATTTGTGGTTTATGCTTTTAAATTGTGAAATTGGGCCGGAGGCCGTGAATTTTGGGCCGGAGGCCGAGAAGAGGTAAGGAAGGTAAGTTGATGTGTGCATTGTATGATGACACAAGTGATTGGATGAGTTTTAAATAATGAATGTATGAATGATTGGGTTGGTTATTGAATAATAAGGTTTGAGGAGTTGAAGTGTGGAATTTGGTAATTTTGGGTGAAATTATGTAGATGAGGTATGTTTGGTTTTGGTTGAGATATATTATGTGGTCATATATGTAGTTACGATTATTGATGCCTTGAGGATATGATGATGCATGAGAGATATGTATGTTTTGATATATGCTTGAGGAATGATTAAGGTTGATTTGTGGGTGAAACCACGTGATAGTGAGTATGATATTGATTATGTATAATGATGACCGATTGGAAATAGTATTGTTGGAAATTGGGATGGGAAAGGATGTATGACATGTTAATGTGTTGTAATTTCGCCATTTGTTGAAATGGGTAAAAATGGTCATATGGCGGTTCTGTGAATCGTGGGAAAGTGTTAATGTATGAGTTGAGGAGGCTTGATGTTGATTTTGGTATATTTTGATTGATTTCAAAAAGGGTTAAAATTGGCATGTTTTGGTTGATTTTGAAAAGAGTTGAAAATGACTTGTTTTGAAAATGGCACTTTGTGGTTTTGTATGAAAAATATGGTTTTTGGGCATACTTTGACGGGACATAACTTGGACTACGGATCTCTGTTTTGTGCCAAATCTGTTTAGAAATGAAATTGGATCCGGGATGTCCATGTCGTTCGAAGAACAGTGAAAAACGATTTAAAATGAGAGAGTTATGTCTGTCGGAAGATTGGGGGTTGAATCTGTAAATTCTGCAGCTTTTAACTTAGAAAATTTTTAGCAGAATGACCCTCCACGGGTAGGCGCACTTGGCGCGTACGCGTCGTTCTTCGAGAAGGCACCATCCACGCGTGCGCGTGGTGTGCGCGTGCGCGTCGATGCGCTGCACCCATTGCCCAGCCATTTTCCCGAGAGTTGTGCCAGAGTTGTGCCAGTCTTGTGCCTGGGGCGCAAGTGTACCCACGCGTACGCGTGGCTGACGCGTACGCGTCGTTATCTATTTTTCAATCCGCGCGTCCGCGTGAATGGCGCGTATGCGCCGATGAGTTTTATGGCCATCCACGCGTGCGCGTGGAGTACGCGTACGCGTGGCCCTGTTTTCATCCCAAAGTTGATTTTTGAGTATTAAAAGCCAAATCTCATACTTCTAAGCCTCCGATCTCACCCCTTATGTATTAAATCATTATGATATGCCTAGCAATGAGAAAGGAGCTAGGGGATGTGGTAACTTGCGAGTGAAGCAAGGGGAAAAGTTATGATCAATGATGATCAACGATGATTATATGAGATATGGAGGAAGACGGTGGGAGTACCGTGTATGCCATGAGCTGAAGGGCTATATTTATTGATAAATGGCTGGTTCTTGATTGGACCATGAGCCGGATGGCTGAGTTATTGCCGGGTCACGGCAAAGCCATTATTGATTATGGCTGAGAATAATTGCATATATGATTAATGAATGAATGTGTTAAATGGATAATAATGGAAGATGTTGAAATGTGATGTGTAACCCCGGGTAGTAGGCAGTGGCGTTGTCCACTTGCTCCGGGTATGAGACGGAAAAGGATGCTTATGATAAATGAGTTAATTATGGAGTTTTGAATGAATGTATTTGTGATACCTGGGTAGTAGTAAGGGTTGTGGTTCGTCCCACTTGCTCCAGGTTAATGTTTGAGATTTGATAACAATGAGGATTGATAATATGAATTGAGATTGAATGAATATATGTTTGAGATACCTGGGCAGTAGCAAGGGTTGTGGTTCGTCCCGCTTGCTCCGGGTTAATGCTTAAGATACCTGGGTAGTAGCAAGGATTGTGGTTCGTCCCGCTTGCTCCGGGTTAATGCTTAAGATACCTGGGTAGTAGCAAGGGTTGTGGTTCGTCCCGCTTGCTCCGGGTTAATGCTTAAGATATCTGGGCAGTAGCAAGGGTTATGGTTCGTCCCACTTGCTCCAGATCAGAGATTGTGACGCCTGGGTAGTAGCCGCAGTAGTGGTTGTTCCACTGGCTCTGGGCTGAGCGGGTAGTAGCAAGGGGGTTGTAGCTCAAACCTACTTGCTCCGCAAGGGGTGTTTCTGTCCATGGTTAGCTACCAGGACGTGTCGGGTTGGCTATATAACCGACAGATGATATCATCAGCCATAGGGCAGGCATACATCATTTGCATATGTTTGAATTGTTTGGGTTTGCCTATTTGTTTTGGATTTCTATATCATACATGCTATGTTACCTGATTACGTGCTACTTGTTCTACTTGTACCTTATTTGTGTATTACTTGTCTGTATTGCTTGTGTTTGTACAACTGAGAGATCCTTCATGATGGTGTCGGTGGATGTTGGGGGCTGTTCTTGATGAGATGAATTGATAATGCGATTGCATGATGATGATGATTTTTGAATGAGATCATTTGAGCCCCCTGGGTAGACGCAATGATGTGATTTCACTAGCTCCAGGCGGGGGTATGATGTATTGATATAGAGTTGCTGAGGCAGAACAACTGGTGATGGTTTTGCTTATGATTCTGAGTCTGATTCGTGGAAGAATCAGCGAGTTGGGAAACACGTGTAACATGAACTAGATTTAGTATCCCCTTACGTCAGATGCCTATTTATGGATTAGTGAGAATCTAGGCTGGATACTTGGTGAAAAGGAGTTTAGGATGTTTAGTGAGTTTTATTGCAGTGCATTGTATTTATTTGGCACTTTTACCGTACTGGGAACCCATGGGCCCGGGGTTCTCATTCCGTATATATCTCTTGTTTTTCAGATACAGGTCCAGGTGCTCAGAAGTGAGCTGTGGTTCGTCTGAGAGCCGGCGAAGATCTTTATTTTCTCTACTTTGTGTTTTGCTTAGAATCTCTCCACCTTTGTTTTGAAGATATTATATTATGTGTTGAACTCTTTTGAAACTTGCCTATAGAGGCTCTTATGTTTCCTTTGGGAGAGATTAGGATGTACTGTTGTCAACTACTTTCATACTGTACCCTAGCCGGCCTAAACTTCGCGGGTCGCGACTAGTGGCTATTTACTTATGTTATATATATCTATCTGTTATCTATCTGTTATCTATCTCTTAATCTCCTTTATGCCTTGTCCATATATCGCTTTCGGCTTCACGTTTTATCTTTTCGTTGTCGAAACGTGAGTGATACGTCTTCGTGATTTTATTTCTACTCTTTTCAGGCTTCTCGATTAATACTCCTTTCGAAATTACCTATGTTTATATATTAAAAAAATCCACCTGAGAGTCATACCACCGTAATATCATTGACTTATGGCTCGAGCATAAGGATTTGAATATTAGGGTGTTACATTTCTTCACATTCATAGTTTTAGAGTTTTATGGCTTTTCTTTGGATATTGAGAAGATTGATTACCTCCGTTGGAGCTTCCTCATTATAGTTTGTTTCTCTATTCTTTACTCTTTTATTGCCCATTGACTCTGTTTAGATAAGTATGTTCATGATTTTGGGATTTATTAATGCAAAGAACCATTTTTACTTTTAATTGATTTTTAATTATTAATTATCATGTCTCTCTTTTATTCCTCTCTTAATTCTGTGAAGGTTAAATTCATGTCAATGGATTAGAACTCCCACTTGACTTAGTGATTAGTTAATTTGGAAGTTATTGGATAATTCTCTATTTACTAACGCTAATTCTTCTCAAGGGAGAGGATTAGGATTTGCAAATAAGAATTAGCTCAATCACTTGACTTTCCTTTATTTAGTAAGGGTTAACTAATTGAAAATAACAACCTCTTGAAGCTACACTTGAGAAATTCCAATAAGGATAGAACTACCAATTAATCTACCCCCGGTCAAGACTTTTTATTTAATTATATAAATCCTCAACCACTTATCTCTCTGTTCTTCAACTCTTAAAAATTCTTGGAAAACCTCTGATCAATAAAATAGCACTCTTCCTGCAACTCGTTGGGAGACGATCTGGGATTCATACCCCGAGTATTTTATTTATAAAATTTTGTGACAACTCTTTTAAATTGGCACGCGGTATCTTCGTTGTTTAAGAGCTATATTTGCAACGTAGTTTTCTCTATAAACTCTTATTCAGTGATTTTCTGCCACGTCAATTTTTGGTGCCGTTGCCCGGGAGTTGCAATAGTGTGCTAATTTATTGGTTGGAATTTATTTGTTTGCATTTTATTTTATTTTTCTACTATGAGCTGTATGTTTCTTTCATTGAATGACGCGTTCGCTACCTGATCCGAGCTTACCCATATTTGATCCTGAGATTGAAAGAACTATTTCATGTATAAGGCAAGCTCGGCGTCGGTTAGTCCTATCTGAGGACGAATCTGAAATGTCATTTAAGGAAGAAACAAGCTCCCTTTCTACTGATTTGGTTGATTTACGCGTAGAGAACAGGGCAGCTCCTAGGAGGATTACTCTCCAGGAAGCAGAAGCTCCGAACTTTACACTACCACCTTTCCAAGCGCGTCATCTAAATTTGGGTGCAGATATTGAACTGAAGACTGCACTAATCAATCTACTGCCGAAGTTTCATAGCTTACCTGCTCAAGAGCCTCTCAAGCACCTCAGGAATTTTCAGACAGCCTGTTCTACTGTCAGGCGTAATGGTGCAACTGAGACTTCTATTCTGCTGGCTGCCTTTCCATTTTCTCTTGAGGGAAAGGCAAGGGAGTGGTACTATACGCAACCTAAAGCAGTTGTTACTAACTGGGATACGCTCAGGAGAGAATTCCTAGAAAAATACTTTCCAGCTGAAGTCACTGATAGATTGAGGAAGGAGATTTCAATGATCATCCAAGGCGAATCCGAGGCTCTCTACGGGTATTGGGAGCGCTTAACTAATCTCCTAGATGCATGCCCACCACATGATTGACAAATTAGTGTTGATCAGCTACTTCACACAAGGCATGAAGCCTCAGGATAAGACTACGTTAAATGGTGCAAGTAATGGTTCTTTGAAAAAGTTCAAGACCACAGATGAAGTATGGCAACTGATCGCCGACCTGGCTGAGTCTGCTCGGACTCACAAGCGCAGTAGGAACAACCACCCCAAGGCTGTGGCAGAGGTTTCCTCTAGCAATGAGAATAATGCTCTCACACAATCAATATGTGAGATGACCAACCTTCTGAAGCAGATACATCTGGGCCAACAACAATCTCAACCCCCTTCACCACAACATAGTCAACAACTGGTTCTTCAGAGAGTATGTGGAATATGCGCTGATTATAATCATTATACTGATGAATGTCTACAACTCCAACATGAGGACATTTCTATGACCGCCCGAATAAAGGATACTATCAACAAGGTGGCAACTATAACCAAGGTGGGAACTTTAACCAAGGTTGGAGGGACAACTATAACAGAGGAGGCAGAGACAGCCAAGGAAATCAGAGGTGGAATAATAACAATAATCAGCAGAACTGGTATCCGCAGAACCCTACCTATCAACAGCAGAACCAGAACCAGGCTTACAGAGCACCTCACCTAAGGCAGCCCCAAGCGTCTCAGCAGACCCCTCAGATCACTTACCCCTCTTCCTCTTCTAATGATGAGTTACTACACTCTATTGATCAGAGACATAAGACCATGGAATTCCTTCTCAACCCTTACCCAACCCAAAGGTTGGCATCAATGCCATCACCTTGAGGTCCAGAACCACACTGCAAGAGAGGAATCCTGAGGGGTGATGAGCAGATAATTTATACGCTTTTTGGCATTGTTTTAGGTAGTTTTTAGCATGTTTTGGTTACTTTTTATCATATGTTTATTAGTTTTTATGCAAAAATCATATTTCCTGACTTTACTATGAGTTTGTGTGGTTTTTTTGTAATTTCAGGTATTTTCTGGCTGAAATTGAGGGACCTGAGAAAAAATCTGATTCAGAGGATGAGAAAGGACTGCAGATGCTGATGGATTCTGATCCTCCTGCACTCGAAGTAGATTTTCTGGAGCTAAAGAAGCCCAATTGGCGCGCTCTTAATTTTGTTGGAAAGTAGACATCTTGGGCTTTCCAGGAATGTATAATAGTCCATACTTTGCCCGATATATGATGGCCCAAACTGGCGTTAAACGCCAACCAGAGACCCTTTTCTGGCGTAAAATGCCAGAACTGGCACCAAAACTGGAGTTAAACGCCCAAACTGGCACCCAAGCTGGCGTTTAACTCCAAGAGTGGCCTATGCACGTGAGAGCTTCAAAGCTCAGCCTAAACACTCACCAAGTGGACCCCAGAAATGGATTTCTGCATTATGTGCACTTAGTTACTCATTTTCTGTAAACCTAGGTTACTATTTAGTATAAAAACTACTTTTAGAGATTCATTTTGCACTCATGACATTTTACATCTCTTATTGTATCTTCTATGGCATGAGTCTCTAAACTCCATAGGTGGGGGTGAGGAGCTCTGCTGTGTTTCAATAGATTAATGCAATTACTACTATTTTCTATTCAATCACGCTTGTTTCTGTTCTAAGATACTCACTCGTACTTCAATACGAAGAATGTAATGATCCGTGACACTCATTATCTTTCTCAAATTTATGAAAGTGTGTCTGACAACCACTTCCGTTCTATCTGAGCTCAACGTAGTCATTGGGCGACAGCTTGGGTACGTATCTCTTGGGATTCTAATCCACGAGTTTGACTTGCATCTCCTGACAACAGAGCATTTAAACTTTTGAGATCAGAACCTTCATGGTAGAGGCTAGAACCAATTGGCGGCATTCTTGAGATCCGGAAAGTCTAAACCTTGTCTGTGGTATTCTGAGTAGGATTTGGGACGGGATAACTGTGACGAGCTTCAAACTCACGAATGTTGGGCGCAGTGACAGTGTGCAAAAGGATAGAGAGATCCTATTCCGACATAAGTGAGAACCAACAGATGATTAGCGGTGCAGAAACCGTACCTGGACCATTTTCACTGAGAGGACGGATGGTAGCCATTGACAACGGTGATCCACCAACATATAGCTTGCCATAGAAGGAGCCATGCGTGTTTGGAGAAGAAGACAGTAAGAAAGCTGAGGTTTATATGACAGAGCATCTCCAGAACCTCAACCTGTTCTTCATTACTGGACCACAAGTATCATTCATTTCATGCTCTTTTACTTTCTACAAACAAACCATTTTTATTATTAATTTCTTAACTAAGAGTACAGGATAACCATAACTTGCTTCAAGCCGACAATCTCCGTGGGATCGACCCTTACTCACGTAAGGTATTACTTGGACGATCCAGTGCACTTGCTGGTTAGTTGTACCGGAGTTATGAAAAGTGTGATTCACAATTCCGTGCACCAAGTTTTTGGCGCCGTTGTTAGGGATTGTTCGAGTTTGGACAACTGACAGTTCATCTTGTTGCTTAGATTGGGTAATTTTATTTTATGTTTAAACTTTTTTATTTTTATTTTCGAAAAATACAAAAAAATTAATAAAAGCATAAAAACCAAAAAAATTTGTGTTTCTTGTTTGATTCTTGTGTCAAATTTTAAGTTTGGTGTCAATTGCATGTTTTAATTTTTCTTAAATTTTCGAAAATATATGCATTGTGTTCTTTCTTGATCTTCAAGTTGTTCTTGCTTATTTTCCTTGTTTGATCTTTAGTTTTTCTTGTTTGGTGTCTTTCCTTGTTTTTCTTGTGCATTTTCGAATTATTAGTGTCCAAAGTATAAAAATATTTAAGTCTGGTGTTTTTTTGTGTCCTTATTTCCTTAAAAAGTTTCAAAATTTGTTCTTGGTGTTCACCTTGATCTTTAAAGTGTTCTTGGTGTTCATCTTGACATTCAAAGTTTTCATGTTTGTTTTCTTTGTTTTGATCTAAAAATTTTAAGTTTAGTGTCCTTTTAGTGTTTTTCTCTTTCCTCATTAAATTCAAAAAATATCTCTTCCTTTATTTACTCATCATTTTCGAATTCCTTAGGTTAACTTAGTCAAAATTTTTAAAATTCTGTAGTTTCTTATTAGTCAAGTTAAAATTTTAATTTTAAAAATTTATCTTTTTAAATCTTTTTCAAAACAAATTCTTTTTCAATTTTCTTTTTATATTTTTCAAAAATCATTTATAAAATTTTTCAAAATCTTTTTCTTTTTTATATATAATTTTCGAACTACTTGTCTTAGTTTATTATTTTGATTGAAAAATTTTAAGTTTGGTATTTTTTTGTTAAGAAAGCTTCAATCTTTAAAATTTTAAAATCATATCTTTTTCAAAAACTTTTCTTTTATTTATTTTCTTACAAGTATCTTTAATCTTAAGACACATCTTTTTCAAAACTTCCTAACCACCCTCTCTCTCTTCATTTTTCGAAAATCAACACAAAAAAATTCAAATCTTTTTAATTAATTAATTAATTTAGTTTTCTAATTTCTTTTATTACTTTTTATTTTCTTAATTTTTGAAAATTGCATAAATTTTTTATTTACTTTATTTTAATTTCATTAATCTAAAAAAAAGAGGGAAATAAAATTTTTTACAATCCATATCATCTCCCTTTCTCCATTATGGACCTAAGTGAAAATGAACAGTTCAGAAGGACTCTGGGGTCATATGCTAACCCCACTACTGCTTCATATGGGAGTAGTATTTGTATACCTCTTGATGAGCGGATAATTTATACGCTTTTTGGCATTGTTTTCAGTATGTTTTTAGTATGTTTTAGTTAGTTTTTATTATATTTTTATTAGTTTTTAGTTAAAATTCACTTTTCTAGACTTTACTATGAGTTTGTGTATTTTTCTGAGATTTCAGGTATTTTCTGGCTGAAATTGAGGGACCTGAGCAAAAATCTGATTCAGAGGCTGAAAAGGACTGCGATGCTGTTAGATTCTGACCTCCCTATACTCGAAGTGGATTTTTTGGAGCTACATATACCCAATTGGCGCGCTCTTAATTGCGTTGGAAAGTAGACATACTGGGCTTTCCAGCAATGTATAATAGTCCATACTTTGACCAATATTTGATGGCCCAAACCGGCGTTTCAGATCAGCTCAAGACTGCCTGGCGTTAAACGCCGGAACTGGCACAAGAATGGGAGTTAAACGCCCAAACTAGCACAAAATCTAGCGTTTAACTCAAAGAAAAGTCTCTACACATGAAAGATTCAATGCTCAGCCCAAGCACACACCAAGTGGGCCTGGAGGTAGATTTTTATGTCATTTACTCGTCTTTGTAAACCCTAAGCTACTAGTTCTCTACATATACGACCTTTTACTATTGTATTCTCATCTTAGAGAGTTTTATGCTATCTTAGATCATGTTTTGGGGGCAGGCCTCACGGCCATGCCTAGACCTTGTTCTTATGTATTTTCAACGGTGGAGTTTCTACACACCATAGATTAAGGTGTGGAGCTCTGCTGTACCTCGAGTATTAATGCAATTACTATAATTCTTCTATTCAATTCAGCTTATTGTTGTTCTAAGATATCACTTGTTCCTCAACTTGATGAATGTGATGATCTGTGACACTCATCATCATTCTCACCTATGAACGTGTGCCTGACAACCACCTCCGTTCTACCTTAGATTGAGTGGATATCTATTGGATTCCTTAATCAGAATCTTCGTGGTATAAGCTAGAATTGATGGTGGCATTCAAGAGAATCCGGAAGGTCTAAACCTTGTCTATGGTATTCTGAGTAGGATTCAAGGATTGAATGACTCTGACGAGCTTCAAACTCCTGAAGGCTGGGCGTTAGTGACAGACGCAAAAGAATCACTGGATTCTATTCCAACCTGATTGAGAATCGACAGATGATTAGCCGTGCTGTGACAGAGCGCGTTGAACATTTTCACTGAGAGGACGGGACTGTAGCCATTGACAACGGTGATGCCCAACATACAGCTTGCCATGGAAAGGAGTAAGAAGGATTGGATGAAGACAGTAGGAAAGCAGAGAGACGGAAGGGACAAAGCATCTCCATACGCTTATTTGAAATTCTCACCAATGAATTACGTAAGTATCTCTATCTTTATTTTATGCTTTATTCATAAATCATCCATAACCATTTGAATCTGCTTGACTGAGATTTACAAGATGACCATAGCTTGATTCATACCAACAATCTCCGTGGGATCGACCTTTACTCGCGTAAGGTTTATTACTTGGACGACCCAGTGCACTTGCTGGTTAGTTGTGCGAAGTTATGATAAAGAGTTGAGATTGCAATTGAGCATACCATGTTGATGGCGCCATTGATGATCACAATTTCGTGCACTAAGTTTTTGGCGCCGTTGCCGGGGATTGTTTGAGTTTGGACAATTGACGGTTCATCTTGTTGCTTAGATTAGGTATTTTTCTTCAGAGTTCTTAAGAATGAATTCTAGTGTTTCAAGGTGATGTTCTTATCATCACCAAAGCTGATTGATTCTCATCAATTTAGCTCTTGAATGTAATGTCCTGCTGAAACTTGGCTAGCCATGTCTAATTTCTTTAGACTAAAGCTTTAGAGTAATATTGCATGATTCCTGGAATTTTCATTAAGAATTTTGATATCCTTATTTTCTTTTTCACTCAATTTTCAAAAAAAGAAACCAAAAAAATTACAAAATCATAAAAACCAAAAATATTTTATGTTTCTTGTTGAATCTAGTATCTCATTTTAAGTTTGGTGTCAATTGCATGTTTCTATTCTTCTTGCATTTTTTTTTAATTCATTCATGTGTCTTCATTGATCTTCAAGATGTTCTTGATGATTTCCTTGTTCTGATCTTTAAATTCTCTTGTCTTGAGTGTTTTGTTGTTTCTCTTATGCATTCTCAATTTGTTAGTGTCAGTAGTATACAAACTTCTAAGTTTGGTGTCTTGCATGCATTGTTTATTTGATCCTAGTTTCATTTTGAGTATTCCTCATTATTAAAAATCCAAAAAAAATTTATGTGTGTCTTTTCAAGTCAATAATACAGAGAATTGAAGATTCAGAACATTCAGCAGAGGAATTACATAGAAAAAGCTGGTCCTTCAAAACGCCCAGTGAGGAAGGAAAACTGGCGTTTAAACGCTAGCCAGGGTACCTGGTTGGGCGTTTAACACCCAAAAGGGTTGAGTTTCGGGCGTTAAACGCCAGAAACGCCAGAATGGATACCATTCTGGGAGTTTAACGCCAAGATGGCACAAGAGGGAAGATTTTGTTTTTAACTCAAATTTTTTTTCAAGTTTTCAAAATTTTTCAAAATCAAATCTTTTTCAAATCATATCTTTTCAATCATATATTTTCAAAATCAATTTCTTTCCATTTTCAAAAATACTTGCTAACAATTAAGGATTTGATTCAACATTTCAATTATGTTGCCTTTTCTGTTGAGAAAGGTTTAATGTCTGAATCATATCTTTCTTGTTAGCCAAGTCATTAATTTTCAAAATCAAATCTTTTTAAATTGTTTTTCAAATCATATCTTCTCAATCATATCTTTTTAAAACTATATATTTTCAATCATATTTTTTAATCACATCTTTTTCAAAATAGTTTTCAATCATATCTTTTTGATTTCTGCTTTCAAAAATCTTTTTCAAAAATCACTCTATTTCTTTCCCAATCATATTTTTCGAAAATCATTCTTCAATTTTTCAAAATGTTTTTAAAATCTTTTTAATTAATTTTCGAAAATTTCTTCCCCTCTTCTCACATCCTTCTATTTATGGACTAACACTCCTCCTCAATGCACAATTCGAACCCTATCTCTCTTGATAAGTTCGAATTCTTCTACCTCTTCCTTCTATTTTTCTTTTTCTCTGACACCTTAAGGAATCTCTATACTGTGACATAGAGGATTCCATATTTTCTTGTTCTCTTCTCTTTTATATGAGCAGGAACAAAGACAAAAGCATTCTTGTTGAGGCTGACCCTGAACCTGAAAGGACCTTGAAGCGAAAGCTAAGAGAAGCTAAAGCACAACTCTCTGTAGAGGACCTAACAGAAATCTTCAAAGAAGAAGAACCCATGGCAGCCAAAAACAACAATAATGTCAACAATGTAAGGAAGGTGCTGGGTGACTTTACTGCACCTACTCCCGACTTCTATGGGAGAAGCATCTTTATCCCTGCCATTGCAGCAAACAACTTTGAGCTTAAGCCTCAATTAGTTTCTCTAATGCAACAGAATTGCAAGTTCCATGGACTTCCATTGGAAGATCCTCATCAGGTTTTAGCTGAGTTCTTGCAAATCTGTGACACTGTCAAGACTAATGGGGTTGACTCTGAGGTCTACAGACTTATGCTATTCCCTTTTGCTGTAAGAGTCAGAGCTAGGATATGTTTGGACTCACAACCTAAAGAAAGCCTGAACTCTTGGGAAAACCTAGTCAATGCCTTTTTGGCAAAATTCTTTCCACCTCAAAAATTGAGTAAGCTTAGAGTGGAAGTCCAAACTTTCAGACAGAAGGAAGGTGAATCCCTCTATGAAGCTTGGGAAAGATACAAACAATTGATCAGAAAGTGTCCCTCTGACATGCTTTCTGAACAGAGCATCATAGGTATCTTCTATGATGGTCTGTCTGAACTATCCAAGATGTCATTGGATAGCTCTGTTGGAGAATCTCTTCATCTGAAGAAGACGCCTGCAGAAGCTCAAGAACTCATTGAAATGGTTGCAAATAACCAATTCATGTACACTTCTGAAAGGAATCCTGTGAACAATGGGACGAATCAGAAGAAAGGAGTTCTTGAGATTAATACTCTGAATGCCATACTGGCTCAGAACAAAATATTGACTCAGCAAGTCAATATGATTTCTCAAAGTCTGTCTGGAATGCAAGCTGCACCAGGCAGTACTAAGGACGCTTCATCTGAAGAAGAAGCTTATGATCATGAGAACCCTTCAATGGAAGAGGTGAATTGCATGGGAGAACCCTATGAAAACATCTATAATCCTTCATGGAGAAATCATCCAAATCTCTCATGGAAGGATCAACAGAGACCTCAACAAGGTTTCAACAACAATAATGGTGGAAGAAACAGGTTTAGCAATGGCAAGCCTTTTCCATCATCTTCTCAGCAACAGACAGAGAATTCTAAGCAGAGCCACTCTGACTTAGCAACCATGGTCTCTGAGCTAATCAAAACCACTCAAAGTTTCATGACTGAAACAAGGTCCTCCATTAGGAATTTGGAGGCACAAGTGGGACAGCTGAGCAAGAAAATTACTGAACTCCCTCCTAGTACTCTTCCAAGCAATATAGAAGAGAATCCAAAAGGAGAATGCAAGGCCATTAATATGACCCACATGGCTGAACTTGGAGAGGAAGAAGAGGCAGTGATCGCCACTGAGGAAGACCTCAATGGACGTCCACTGGCCTCCAATGAGTTCCCTAATGAGGAACCATGGGAATCTGAGGCTCATAACGAGACCATAGAGATTCCATTGGATTTACTTCTGCCATTCATGAGCTCGGATGAGTATTCTTCCTCTGAAGAGGACGAAGATGTCACTGAAGAGCAAGTTGCTAAATACCTTGGAGCAATCATGAAGCTAAATGACAAGTTATTTGGTAATGAGACTTGGGAGGATGAACCCCCTTTGCTCACCAAAGAACTGGATGACTTGTTTAGGCAGAAATTACCTCAAAAGAGACAGGACCCTGGGAAGTTCTCAATACCTTGTACCATAGGCACCATGACCTTTAAGAAGGCTCTGTGTGACTTAGGGTCAAGTATAAACCTCATGCCTCTCTCTGTAATGGAGAAGCTAGGGATCTTTGAGGTGCAAGCTGTAAGAATCTCACTAGAGATGGCAGATAAATCAAGAAAAAAAGCTTATGGGCTTGTAGAGGATGTTCTGGTAAAGATTGAAGACCATTACATCCCTGCTGATTTCATAGTCCTAGAGACTGGGAAGTGCATGGATGAATCCATCATCCTTGGCAAACCCTTCCTAGCCACAGCAAAGGCTGTGATTGATGTCGACAGAGGAGAATTGATCATTCAAGTGAATGAAGAAACCTTTATGTATAAGGCTCAAGGATATCCCTCTGTTACCATGGAGAGGAAGCATGGAGAGTTTCTCTCAAAACAGAGTCAAACAGAGCCCCCACAGTCAAACTCTAAGTTTGGTGTTGGGAGGCCACAACCAAATTCTAAGTTTGGTGTTGAACCCCCACATTCAAACTCTACGTTTGGTGTTGGGAGGTTCCAACATTGCTCTGAGCATCTGTGAGGCTCCATGAGAGCCCACTGTCAAGCTACTGACATTAAAGAAGCGCTTGTTGAGAGGCAACCCAATGTTATATTTATCTAATTTTCTTTGTTATTTTATGATTTCTATAGGTTGATGATCATGGGACGTCACAAAATCAATTGAAAAAGCAAAAACAGAATGAAAAACAGAAAGAAAAATAGCACACACTGGAGGAAAACCTTGCTAGCGTTTAAACACCAGTAAGGGCAGCAATTGGGCATTTAACGCCCAGTCTGGCACCATTCTGGGCGTTTAACGCCAGAAAGGGGCACCAGACTGGCGTTTAACGCCAGGATTGGCAAAAAGAGCATTTTTGCTCGCCACTTGGTGCAGGGATGAATTATCCTTGACACCTCAGGATCTGTGGACCCCACAGGATCCCCACCTACCCCACCACTCTCTCTCTTCTTCTTCTCCATTCACCAATCACCTCAACACCTCTTCCCCAAAAACCCCTCTCCTATCAAATCTACCATTCTCTTCACCACTCACATCTATCCTACCATTCAAATTCAAACCACTTTCCCTCCCAAACCCACCCATAATGGCTGAACCATACACCCCCTCTCCACTCCTATATAAACCCATCCTCACTCCTTCATTTTCACACAACCTCCACACTACTTCTCCCCCTTGGCCGAAAATCAAAGCCACCTCTATCTCCTCTATTTCTTCTTCTTCTACTCTCTTCTTTCTTCTTTTGCTCAAGGACGAGCAAAACTTCTAAGTTTGGTGTGGTAAAATCATTGCTTTTTATTTTTCCATAACCATTTATGGCATCTAAGGCCGGAAAAACCTCTAGAAAGAGGAAAGGGAAGGCAAAAGCTTCCACCTCCGAGTCATGGGAGATGGAGAGATTCATCTCAAGGGTGCATCAAGACCACTTCTATGAAGTTGTGGCCATGAAGAAGGTGATCTCTGAGGTCCCTTTCAAACTCAAAAAGAATGAATATCCGGAGATCCGACATGAGATTCAAAGAAGAGGGTGGAAGTTCTTACCAACCCTATTCAACAAGTCAGAATCTTAATGGTTCAAGAGTTTTATACCAATGCATAGATCACCAAGAACCATGATCAAAGTGTGAACCCGGATCCAAAGAATTGGCTTACAATGGTTTGGGGAAAATGCTTAGATTTTAGTCCAGAAAATGTAAGGTTGGCATTCAACTTGCCCATTGATGAGCGGATAATTTGTACGCTTTTTGGCATTGTTTTAGTATGTTTTTAGTATGATCTAGTTAGTTTTTAGTATATTTTTATTAGTTTTTAGTTAAAATTCACTTTTCTGGACTTTACTATGAGTTTGTGTATTTTTCTGTGATTTCAGGTATTTTCTGGCTGAAATTGACGGACCTGAGCAAAAATCTGATTCAGAGACTGAAAAGGACTGCAGATGCTGTTGGATTCTGACCTCCCTGCACCCGAAGTGGATTTTCTAGAGCTACAGAAGCCCAATTGGTGCGCTCTCAACGGCGTTGGAAAGTAGACATCCTGGGCTTTCCAGCAATATATGATAGTCCATACTTTGCCCAAGATTTGATGGCCTAAACCGGCGTTCAAAGTCACCCTCAGAATTCCCAGCGTTAAACGCCGGAACTGGCACAAGGATGGGAGTTAAACGCCCAAACTGGCATAAAAGCTGGCGTTTAACTCCAAAAAGAGTCTCTACACGAAAATGCTTCAATGCTCAGACCAAGCACACACCAAGTGGGCCCGAAAGTGGATTTTTATGTCATTTACTCATCTCTGTAAACCCTAGGATACTAGTTCTCTATATATAGGACCTTTTACTATTGTATTCTCATCTTTGGACATCTAGTTCTTAGATCAGATCTTGGTTCTTCTGGTTCCCTCTCTGGGGCTGAAGCCAATGATCACTCTTGTTCTTATGTATTTTCAACGGTGGAGTTTCTACACACCATATATTAAGGTGTGGAGCTCTGCTGTACCTCGAGTATTAATGCAATTACTATTGTTCTTCTATTCAATTCCGCTTGTTCTTGTTCCAAGATATCACTTGTTCTTCAACTTGATGAATGTGAAGATCCGTGATACTCATCATCATTCTCGCCTATGAACGTGTGCCTGACAACCACCTCCGTTCTACCTTAGATTGGGTGAATATCTCTTGGATTCCTGATACACGATGCATGGTTGATCGCCTGACAACCGAGTGCTCGCCTGACAACCGAGCCAGCCATTCCGTGAGATCAGAGTCTTCGTGGTATAGGCTAGAACTGATGGCGGCATTCAAGAGAATTCGGAAGGTCTAACCTTGTCTGTGGTATTCTGAGTAGGATTCAATGATTGAATGACTGTGACGAGCTTCAAACTCCTGAAGGCGGGGCGTTAGTGACAGACGCAAAAGAATCACTGGATTCTATTCCGGCCTGATTGAGAACCGACAGATGGATAGCCGTGCCGTGACAGGGTGCGTTGAACATTTCCACTGAGAGGATGGGAGGTAGCCACTGACAACGGTGAAACCCTTGCATAAGCTTGCCATGGAAAGGAGTAAGAAGGATTGGATGAAGACAGTAGGAAAGCAGAGAGACGGAAGGGACAAGCATCTTCATACGCTTATCTAAAATTCCCACCAATGAATTATATAAGTATCTCTATCTTTATCTTTATGTTTTATTCATCATTCATATCGATTTGAGTTTGCCTGACTAAGATTTACAAGGTGACCATAGCTTGCTTCATACCAACAATCTCTGTGGGATCGACCCTTACTCGCGTAAGGTTTATTACTTGGACGACCCAGTACACTTGCTGGTTAGTTGTGCGAAGTTGTAGTGATCACAATTTCGTGCACCACCCATGATGCAAGGAGATGAACACCCTTACACTAGAAGGGTCAACTTTGATCAAAGGTTGGACCAAGTCCTCATAGACATTTGTGAAGAGGGCGCTCAATGGAAGAGAGATTCAAGAGGGAAGCCGGTTCAACTGAGAAGGCATGACCTCAAGCCCGTGGCTAGGGGATGTTTGGAGTTTATCCAACACTTAATCATTCCCACTAGCAACCGGTCCGAAGTTACTATAGACCGGGCTATCATGATTCATAGCATCATGATTGGAGAGGAAGTAGAAGTTCATGAGGTTATATCCCAAGAACTTTATAAGGTGGCGGACAAGTCCTCTACCTTGGCAAGGTTAGCCTTTCCTCATCTCATTTGTCACCTCTGTTATTCAGTTGGAATTGACATAGAGAGAGACATCCTCATTGATGAGGACAAGCCCATCACTAAGAAAAGGATGGAGCAAACAAGAGATCCCACTCATCATGAAATCCCTGAGATGCCTCAAGGGATACACTTTCCTCCACAAAACTATTGGGAGCAAATCAATACCTCCCTAGGAGAACTGAGTTCCAACATGGGACAACTAAGGGTGGAGCACCAAGAACATTCCATTCTCCTCCATGAAATTAGAGAAGATCAAAGAATCATGAGAGAGGAGCAACAAAGGCAAGGAAGAGACATTGAGGAGCTCAAGCACCCCATAAGATCTTCAAGAGGAAGAACAAGCCGCCATCACTAAGGTGGACCCGTTCTTTAATTTCCTTGTTCTTTATTTTCCTGTTTTTTGAATTTTTATGCTTATGTTTATCTATGTTTGTGTCTTATTACATGATCATTAGTGTCTTAGTGTCTATGCCTTAAAGTTATGAATGTCCTATGAATCCATCACCTTTCTTAAATGAGAAATGTTCTTAATTGAAAAAGAGAAGAATTGCATGAATTTTGAATTTTACAACAGATTAATTGTTTTGATGTGGTGGCAATACTTTAACCTCTGAATGTATGCTTGAACAGTGCATATGTCTTTTGAATTTGTTGTTCATGAATGTTGGCTCTTGAAAGAATGATGAAAAAGGAGACATGTTACTGAGGATCTGAAAAATCATAAAAATGATTCTTGAAGCAAGAAAATGTAGTGAACACAAAAAAAACGAAAAAAGAAAAAAATAAAAGAAAAAAATAATAAAATCGTGATCCAAGGAAAAAAGAGTGTGCTTAAGAATCCTAGACACCTCTAATTGGGGACTATAGCAAGGATGAGTCACAATCTGAAAAGGTTCACCCAATTTTGTGTCCGTGGCATGTATGTATCCGGTGGTAATACTGGAAGATAGAGTGCTTTGGGCCACGGCCGAGACTCATAAAGTAGCTGTGTTCAAGAATCATCATACTTAACTAGGAGAATCAATAACACTATCTGGATTCTGAGTTCCTATAGAAGCCAATCATTCTGAATTTCAAAGGATAAAGTGAGATGCCAAAACTGTTCAGAGGCAAAAAGCTAAACGCCCCGCTCATCTAATTAATACTGATCTTCATAGATGTTTTTGGAATTCATTGCATATTCTCTTCTTTTTATCTTATTTGATTTTCAGTTTCTTGGGGACAAGCAACAATTTAAGTTTGGTGTTGTGATGAGCGGATAATTTATACGCTTTTTGGCATTGTTTTCAGTATGTTTTTAGTATGTTCTAGTTAGTTTTTATTATATTTTTATTAGTTTTTAGTTAAAATTCACTATTCTGGACTTTTCTATGAGTGTGTGTTTTTCTGTGATTTCAGGTATTTTCTGGCTGAAATTGAGGGACCTGAGCAAAAATCTGATTCAGAGGCTGAAAAGGACTGCAGATGCTGTTAGATTCTGACCTCCCTGCACTCAAAGTGAATTTTCTGGAGCTACAGAAGCCCAATTGGTGAGCTTTCAATTGCGTTGGAAAGTAGACATCATGGGCTTTCCAGAAATGTATAATAGTTTATACTTTGTCCAACATTTGATGGCCCAAATTGGCATTCCAAATCAGCTCAAGACTGCCCGGCGTTAAACACCGGAACTGGCACAAGAATGGGAGTTAAACGCCCAAACTGGCACAAAAGCTGGTGTTTAACTCCAAGAAAAGTCTCTACACATGAAAGCTTCAATGCTCAGCCCAAGCACACACCAAGTGGGCCCGGAAGTGGATTTTTATGTCATTTACTTATCTTTGTAAACCCTAAGCTACTAGTTCTCTACATATAGGACCTTTTACTATTGTATTCTCATCTTGGAGAGTTTTATGCTATCTTAGATCACGTTTTGGGGGCAGGCCTCACGGCCATGCCTAGACCTTGTTCTTATGTATTTTCAACGGGGGAGTTTTTATACACCATAGATTAAGGTGTGGAGCTCTGCTGTACCTCGAGTATTAATGCAATTACTATAGTTCTTCTATTCAATTCGGCTTATTCTTGTTCTAAGATATCACTTGTTCCTCAATTTGATGAATGTGATGATCCGTGACACTCATCATCATTCTCACCTATGAACGTGTGCCTGACAGCCACCTCCGTTCTACCTTAGATTTAGTGGATATCTCTTGGATTCCTTAATCAGAATCTTCGTGGTATAAGCTAGAATTGATGGCGGCATTCAAGAGAATACGGAAGGTCTAAACCTTGTCTGTGGTATTCTGAGTAGGATTCAAGGATTGAATGACTATGATGAGCTTCAAACTCCTGAAGGCTGGGCATTAGTGACAGACGCAAAAGAATCAATGGATTCTATTCCGACATAATCGAGAACCGACAGCTGAATAGCCGTGCTGTGACAGAGCGCGTTGAACATTTTCACTGAGAGGACGGGACTGTAGCCACTGACAATGGTGATTCCCAACATACAGCTTGCCATGGAAAGGAGTAAAAAGGATTGGATGAAGACAGTAGGAAAGCAGAGAGACGGAAGGGACAAAGCATCTCCATACGCTTATCTGAAATTCTCACCAATGAATTACATAAGTATCTCTATCTTTATTTTATGCTTTATTCATAAATCATCTATAACCATTTGAATCTGCCTGACTGAGATTTATAAGATGACCATAGCTTGATTCATACCAACAATCTCCATGGGATCGACCCTTACTCGCGTAAGGTTTATTACTTGGACGACCCAGTGCACTTGCTGGTTAGTTGTGCAAAGTTGTGATAAAGAGTTGAGATTGCAATTGAGCGTACCATGTTGATGGTGCCATTGATGATCACAATCTCGTGCACCACCTCTCATCAGAGCCAGCAATTTTGAGCTAAACCCTTAGCTCATTAACATGGTGCAGCGAAATTGCCAATATTCCGGTCTTCCACAGGAAGAACCTACTGAGTTTCTGGCACAGTTCTTATAAATTACTGACACAGTGTGTGATAAGGAAGTAGATCAGGATGTCTACAGATTATTGCTGTTTCCATTTGCTGTAAAAGATCAAGCTAAGAGGTGGTTAAACAATCAATCTAAAGCCAGCATAAGAACATGGAAACAGTTGTCAGACAAATTTCTGAATCAATATTTCCCTCCAAAAAGGATGACAAAACCAAGGCTGGAGATCCAAGGCTTTAATCAAGAGGATAACGAATCTCTTTATAATGCCTGGGCAAGGTATAGAGAGATGCTAAGGAAATGCCCCTCTGAAATGTTTTCAGAATAGGTGCAGTTAGACATCTTCTACTACGGGCTTATAGAAAAGGCCCATATATCTCTAGACCACTCAGCTAGTGTATCTATACACATGAGAAAAATAGTTGAAGAGGCTCAAGAGCTCATTAATACAGTTGCTAGAAATCAGCATCTGTACTTAAGTAGTGAGTCCACCATGAAAGAAGAGGCTAAAGCAGTATCCACTGAACCTAGTCCCCCAGAACAAGTTGCTGAACTCAACCAGCAATTGCTTTTTCTAACAAAACAGTTGGTGGAATTTAAGGAGATGCTACAAGATACCAAAAACGCTAACAAGAATATGGAAACACAATTGGATCAAACAAGACAGCAATTATCTAAACGGATAACAGAAGAATGCCAAGCTGTTCATTTAAGGAGTGGGATGACATTGAATGTCTCAACTCAAAGCAGTAGAAAGCCATGAAAGGAACAACTGAAAGAGGATGACCAATTCACTGCCCAAAATCCCTCTGAGGACAGTAATAGCCCAGAGAGGAATGATTCTGGCGTTCAAACGCCAGAAAAGGGTCAGAAGTCGGAGTTAAACACCCATACTGTAGTCAATTCTGGCGTTCAAATGCCAGAGAATGGTGGCAACCTGGCGTTAAACGCCCATACAGCACCTAATTCTGGCATTCAAACGCCAATGAGGGATCAGACACCTGCAAGTGCTGATAACAACCCCCTTAAGCAGGCTTCTCCAACCACTTCTGTAGGAAATAAACCTGTAGCAACTAAGGTTGAAGAATATAAAGCCAAGATGCCTTATCCTCAGAAACTCCGTCAAGCGAAATAGCATAAACAATTTGCCCACTTTGCAGACTATCTCAGGACTCTTAAAATAAAGATTCCGTTTGCAGAGGCACTTGAGCAAGTACCCTCTTATGCTAAGTTCATGAAGGAGATCTTAGGTCATAAGAAGGATTGGAGGGAGACTGAAAATGTTTTTCTCACTGAAGAATGCAGTGCAGTCATATTAAAGAGCTTACTAGAGAAGCTTAAAGATCCCGGAAGCTTTATAATACTATGCACATTAGAGGATGTTTGTACCAAGACAGCTTTATGTGATCTTGGGGCAAGTATCAACCTAATACCTGCATCCACTATCAGAAAGCTTGGTTTGGCTGAAGAAGTCAAACCAACCCGAATATGTCTCCAACTTGCTTATGACTCCATTAAATTTCTATCAGGTGTAATTGAGGACATGATTGTTAAGGTTGGGCCATTTGTCTTTCCCACTGACTTTGTAGTGCTGGAAATGGAGGAGCATAAGAGTGCAACTTTCAATCTAGGAAGACCTTTCCTAGCAACTGGACGAACTTTGATTGACGTCCAAAAAAAGAAGGTAACCTTGAGAATCAATGAAGATGAGTTTAAGTTGAATGTTGTCAAGGCTATGCAGCATCCAGACACATCAAAAGACTGCATGAGCATTGATATTATTGACTCCCTGGTGGAAGAGGTCAATATGACTGAGACTCTCGAATCAGAGCTAGAGGACATTTTTAAAGATGTTCAGCCTGATTTGGAGGAACCAGAGAAAACAGAAGAACCTCTGAAAACTCCTCAGGAAGAGGAGAAGCTTCCTAAACCTGAGCTCAAACCACTACCACCATCCCTAAAATATGTATTTCTAGGAGAAGATGACACTTTTCCGGTAATCATAAGCTCTGCTTTAGAGCCACAAGAAGAGAAAGCACTAATTCAGGTGCTAAGGACACACAAGACAGCTCTTGGATGGTCTATAAGTGATCTTAAGGGAATTAGTCCAGCCAGATGCATGCACAAGATCCTATTGGAGGATGATGCTAAGCTAGTGGTTCAACCACAGAGGAGGCTGAATCTAGCCATGAAGAAGGTGGTGTAGAAAGAGGTCACTAAATTACTAGAGGCTGGGATTATTTATCCTATTTCTGATAACCCCAGGGTGAGCCCTGTCCAAGTTGTCCCCAAGAAGGGAGGCATGACAGTGGTTCATAATAAAAAGAATGAATTGATTCCTACAAGAACAGTTACAGGGTGGCGTATGTGTATTGACTATAGAAGGCACAATACAGCCACCAGAAAGGATCATTTTCCTTTACCATTCATAAACCAGATGCTAGAGAGACTAGCAAGTCATCCATACTACTTTTTGGATGGCTATTCAGGTTACAACCAAATTGCAGTAGATCCTCAAAACTAAGAGAAAACAGCATTCACATGTCCATCTGGAGTATTTTCCTACAGAAGGATGCCATTTGGTCTGTGCAACGCACCTACAACCTTTTAGATATGTATTCTCTCTATCTTCTTTGATATGGTAGAGAAATTTCATGAAGTCTTAATGGATGACTTCTCAATATTTGGAGACTCATTCAGCTCCTGTCTTGACCATTTAACACTTGTTCTAAAAAGGTGCCAATAGACTAACCTGGTTTTAAACTGGGACAAATGTCACTTTATGGTGACTGAAGGAATTGTCCTTGGGCACAGAATTTTAAACAAAGGGATAGAGGTGGATCAAGCTAAAGTAGAGGTAATTGAAAAATTACCACCACCTGCCAATGTTAAGGCAATCAAAAGCTTTTTGGGGCACGCAGGATTCTATAGGAGGTTTATAAAGGATTTTTCAAAAATTGCAAAACCTCTGAACAATCTGCTAGCCGCTAATACACTATTTGTCTTTGACACAGAGTGTCTGAAGGCCTTTGAAACTCTGAAAGCTAAGCTGGTCACAACACCAGTCGTTTCTACACCGGACTGGACATTACCATTCGAACTAATGTGTGATGCCAATGACCATGCCATTGGTGCAATATTGGAACAGAGACATGACAAGCTTCTGCATGTCATTTATTATGCTAGCCGTGTTTTAAATGACGCGCAGAAAAATTACACAACCACAGAAAAGGAGTTGCTTGCAGTGGTTTATGCCATTGACAAGTTCAGATCATATTTAGTAGGATCAAAATTGATTGTGTACACTGACCATGCTGCTCTAAAATATCTCCTCACAAAGCAGAATTCAAAACCCAGACTCATAAGATAGGTGTTGCTTCTGCCAGAGTTTATTATAGAAATAAGAGATAGAAAAGAGACAAAGAACCAAGTAGTTGATCACCTGTCCCGGATAGAACCAGTAGCAGGAGTGTCCCCCCTCCTACTGAAATCTCTGAAACCTTTCCAGATGAGCAACTCTTTGCCATTCAGGAAGTACTGTGGTTTGCAGAAATTGCAAACTATAAAGCTGTGAGATTCATACCCAAAGAGTACAGCAAGCAGCAAACAAAAAATTGGTTTCGGATGCAAAGTACAACTTGTGGGATGAACCATATCTCTTTAAGAGATATGCATATGGAATAATCCGTAGATGTGTGCCTAGAGAAGAGGCACAGAAGATCCTATGGTATTGTCATTGATCACAATATGGAGGACATTTCGGAGGTGAGCGAGCAGCCACAAAAGTTCTCCAATGTGGCTTCTACCGGCCTACTCTCTATAGAGACTCCCGAGAGTTTGTACGTAACTGTGACAGTTGCCAGAGAGCTGGTAATCTGCCTCACGGTTATGCTATGCCTCAGCAAGGGATCTTAGAGATTGAGTTGTTTGATGTATGGGGTATTGACTTCATGAGGCCTTTCCCTCCATCATATTCAAACACTTATATTCTGGTGGCAGTAGACTATGTATCTAAATGGGTAGAGGCAATTACAACACCCACTAATGATACTAAGATAGTGCTGAAGTTCCTCCAGAAGCATATCTTCAGCAGGTTTGGTGTCCCTAGGATACTGATCAGTGATGGAGGCACTCATTTTTGTAATAAACAACTTGACTCTTCTCTGATTCTATATGGAATTAACCACAAAGTGGCAACTCCATATAATCCACAGACAAATAGGCAGGCTGAAGTCTCAAATAGAGAACTAAAATGAATCCTGGAACAAACTGTAAATACCCGTCGATAGGTTTGGGCAAGAAGTCTGAACAGTACTCTGTGGGCATACAAAACTGCATTCAAAACTCCTATAGGGACCTCTCCATACCAGCTTGTGTATGGAAAAGCCTGTCATCTGCCAGTGGAACTGGAACACAAGGCCTACTAGACGACCAGGTTCCTAAACCTTTATGCTAAGGTAGCTAGAGAGAAAAAATTACTCCAGTTGAATGAGCTAGAGGAGTTCAGACTCAATACTTTCGAAAATGCTAAAATTTACAAGGAGAAAGCAAAAAGGTGGCGTGATAGAAAGCTGTCATCTAGAGTCTTTGAGCCAGGACAGAAGGTTCTGTTGTTTAACTCTAGGCTCAGATTATTCCCTGGGAAATTGAAATCCCGGTGGAAGGGACCATATGTGATTACAAGTGTATCACCATATGGATATGTAGAGCTTCAGGATATTAACTCTGACAAAAAGTTTATTATTAATGGACAGAGAGTCAAACATTATCTTGAAGGCAATGTTGAGCAAGAGTGCTTAAGACTGAGACTAGATTAAAGCTCAGTAAAGTCCAACTAAAGACAGTAAAGAAGCGCTTGCTGGGAGGCAACCCAGCCATTAGCAAAAATTAGATGTTTTGAGTTTATTTAATTTTGTTATTCATGTTTGTCAATACATTTCAGTGAATAATTCAGAAAATGAAGGTTTAAAACATAAAGCAGAGAAATCACAGAGAAAAAGAGCTCACTGGCGTTAAAACGCTAGTAAAGAGGCATTTTGGGCGTTAAACGCCAGAATGGCTATCATTCTGGGCGTTTAACGCCAGTAAAGGTATCATTCTGGGCATTTAACGCCATAATGGACAGCATTTTGGGCGTTTAATGCCAGAAACAGCAGCATCTTAGGCGTTCAGAAAAACGCCTAGTAATAAAAAATTTATGGCGTTTAACGCCAGTCAGGGTACCTGGCTGTGCGTTAAACGCCCAAAACGGCCACCAGATGGGCGTTAAACACCAGAATGGCTATCATTATGGGCATTTCACGCCAGAACAGCAAGGGGGAGGGAATTTCGTTTACAATTCAATTTTTTTCGAATTTTCTTGTTTTAATTCATAATTTTCTGCATAAAAATGTTACAAATATTCTTCTTTCAATTTCCATTTCCAAAAATTAATAATCTTATAAATTCTCTTTTTTAAAATTCTTTTTAATTCTTTTTCAATTATTTTTCAAACATTTTTAAAACTCATTTTTCTTTCCGAATCTTTTTCATTCATCCATAGTATCTTTTATTTTTTAGATGCATTAACAAAAATTCAGATTTAACTTCCTCTTATCTTTTTCATCTATTTAAAATTTTAAAATCTTATCTTTTTCATATCATGTTTATCTTTTATCAATCATATCTTTCTAACTTATCTTTTTCTAAAGATTCGAAACCCACCCCCTTCCCTTTAAAAATACATTCGGCCAACACCCTTGAACCATTATTCGAATCCTTCTCTCCCTCTATTCCTCTTCTTTCTTTTCTTTTGCTTGAGGATGAGCAAACCTTTTAAGTTTAATGTGGAAAAAAGCTCTGTTTTTTATTTTTCCATAACCATTAATGGCACCTAAGGCCGGAGAAACCTCTAGGAAGAGGAAAGGGAAGGCAGTTGCTTCCAACTCCGAGTCATGAGAAATGGAGAGAATCATCTCAAAAGCCCATCACTAGAAAGAGGATGGAGCAAATAAGAGAGCCCACTCATGGACCTCAACAAGAGCATGAGGAAGTCCCTTATCATGAAATCACTGAGATTCCTCAAGGGATGCATTTCCCTCCACACAACTATTGGGAGAAACTTAACACCTCTTTAGGAGAATTGAGTTCTAACATGGAGCAACCGAGGATGGAGCACCAAGAGCACTCCATTATCCACCATGAAATCAGAGAGGACCAAGGAGTCATGAGGGAGGAGCAACAAACGCAAGGAAGAGATATTGAGGAGCGTAAGCACTCCATAGGATCTTCAAGAGGAAGAACTAGCCGCCGTCACTAAGGTAGACCCGTTCTTTAATTTTCTTGTTTATTTTCTTTTCTGATTTCGGTTTTTATGCTTTATGTTTTGACAATGTTTGTGTCTTTATTACATGATCATTAGTGTTTAGTGTCTATATCTTAAAGCTATGAATGTTCCATGAATCTTTCACCTTTTTTAAATGAAAAATGTTTTTTGAAAAAGAAAAAGAAGTACATGAATTTCGAATTCTATCTTGAAAATAGTTTAATTATTTTGATGTGATGGCAATATTTTTTGTTTTTTGAATGAATGCTTGAACAGTGCATATTTTTTATAGTGAAGTTTATGAATATTAAAATTGTTGGCTCTTGAAAAAATAATGAAAAAAGAGAAATGTTATTGATAATCTGAAAAATCATAAAATTGATTCTTGAAGCAAGAAAAAGCAGTGAAAAACACCAAGCTTGCGAAAAAAAATGGCGAAAAAGAAAGAAAAAGAATGAAAAAGAAAAAACAAGCAGAAAAAGCCAATAGCTCTTTAAACCAAAAGGCAAGAGCAAAAAGCCAGTAACCCTTTAAACTAAAAGGCAAGGGTAAAAAGGATCCAAGGCTTTGAGCATTAATGGATAGGAGGGCCCAAAGAAATAGAATCCTGGCCTAAGCGGCTCAATCAAGCTGTCCCTAACCATGTGCTTGTGTCATGAAGGTCCAAGTGAAAAGCTTGAGACTGAGTGGTTAAAGTCATGATCCAAAGTAAAAAGAGTGTGCTTAAGAACTCTGGGCACCTCTAACTGGGGACTCTAGCAAAACTAAGTCACAATCTGAAAAGGTTCACCCAGTTATGTGTCTGTGGCATTTATGTATTCGGTGGTAATACTGGAAAATAAGATACTTAGGGTCACGGCCAAGACTCAAAAGTAGCTGTGTTCAAGAATCAACATACTAAACTAGGAGAATCCATAACGCTATATGAATTCTGAGTTCCTATGAATGCCAATCATTCTGAATTTCAAAGGATAAAGTGAGATGCCAAAACTGTTCAGAAGCAAAAAGCTACTAGTCCCACTCATCTAATTGGAACTAAGTTTCATTGATATTTTGAAATTTATTGTATATTCTCTTCTTTTTATCTTATTTTGTTTCTGGTTGCTTGGGGACAAGCAACAATTTAAGTTTGGTGTTGTGATGAGCCGTGAGCGGATAATTTATACGCTTTTTGACATTGTTTTTAGGTAGTTTTTAGCATGTTTTAGTTACTTTTTATCATATGTTTTTTAGTTTTTATGCAAAAATCATATTTCTGGACTTTACTATGAGTTTGTGTGTTTTTTTTTTTGTAATTTCAGGTATTTTCTGGCTGAAATTGAGGGACCTGAGCAAAAATCTGATTCAAAGGCTGAGAAAGGACTGCATATGCTGATGGATTCTGACCCTCCTGCACTCGAAGTGGATTTTCTAGAGCTACAGAAGCCCAGTTGGTGCGCTCTCAATTGCGTTGGAAAGTAGACATCTTGGGATTTCCAGCAATGTATTATAGTCCATACTTTGCCCGAGATATAATGGCCCAAACTGGCGTTAAACACCAGCTAGAGACCCTTTTCTGGCGTAAAACACCAGAACTGCCACCAAAATTGGAGTTAAACGCCTAAACTAGCACCCAAGCTGGCGTTTAACTCCAAGAATGGCCTATGCACGTGAAAGCTTCAAAGCTCAACCCAAACACTCACCAAGTGGACCCTGAAAATGAATTTTTGCACTATCTGCACTTAGTTACTCATTTTCTGTAAACCTAGATTACTAGTTTAGTATAAAAGCTACTTTTAGAGATTCATTTTGGACTCATGACATTTTACATCTCTTATTGTATCTTCTACGGAATGAGTCTCTAAACTCCATAGATGGGGGTGAGGAGCTCTGCTGTGTTTCAATGGATTAATGCAATTACTACTATTTTCTATTCAATCACGCTTGTTTCTGTTCTAAGATACTCACTCGTACTTCAATACGAAGAATGTAATGATCCATGACACTCATTATCATTCTCAAATTTATGAACGTGTGCCTGACAACCACTTCCGTTCTATGTGAGCTCAACGTAGTCATTGGGCGACAGCTTGAGTGCGTATCTCTTGGGATTCTAATCCACGAGTTTGACTTGCATCTCCTGACAACAGAGCATTTAAACTTGTGAGATCAGAACCTTTGTGGTAGAGGCTAAAACCAATTGGCAGCATTCCTGAGATCCAGAAAGTCTAAACCATGTCTGTGGTATTCCGAGTAGGATCTGGGATGGGATGACTGTGACGAGCTTCAAACTCACGAATGTTGGGCACAATGACGGTGTGCAAAAGGATAGAGAGATCCTATTCCAACATAATTGAGAACTGACAGATGATTAGTGGTGGACGAAATTGTGATCACTTGTTCTTTTTACTTGTAGGATGTATACTCTGAGGGCATTGTTTATTTTCACAACTCCGTTCAACTAACCAGCAAGTGTACTGGGTCGTCCAAGTAATAAACCTTACGTGAGTAAGGGTCGAATCCACAGAGATTGTTGGTATGAAGCAAGCTATGGTCACCTTGCAAATCTCAGTTAGGCAGATTAAAATAGTTTTATGGGTTTTCGAAAATAGAAATAATGAAAGGGATAAAGATACTTATGCAGATTCATTGGTGGGAATTTCAGATAAGCGGATGGAGATGCTGTAGAGCTCTTGGACGCCTGTTCTCCTACTCCTTCCACTCAGTCCTTCTTACTCCTTTCCATGGCAAGATTTGTATAGGGGTTCACCATCAACTGTGGCTACTTTCATTCCTCACGGGGAAATATCCTGTGCGGCTGTCACTCGCACAGCTAACCAGTCTGGAGGCATCACCCATGGCTGATGGCTACATCCCATCCTCGCAGTGAAAACTATGCTAACGCACTCTGTCACAGTACGGCTAATCACCGGTTGGTTCCCGCTCCTACTGGAATAGAATCCCTCTTTTGCGTCTGTCACTAACGCCCAGCAGGTTAAAGTTTGAAGCACGTCACGGTCATTCATTACCGGAATCCTACTCGGAACACCACAGACAAGGTTGGACTTTCCGGATTCCCAGGATCCTACTCGGAATACCACAGACAAGGTGAGACTTTCCGGATCCTCATAAATGCCGCCATCTATCTAGCTTATACCACGAAGATTCTGTTGGGGAATCTAAGAGATACACATTCAAGCTCGGTTGCATGTAGAACGGACATGGTTGTCAATCACGCGCATTCATAAGTGAGAATGATAATGAGGGTAATCTGACTCATAACATTCATCATGTTCTTGGGTACGAATGAATATCTTGGAATAAGAATAAGAGAGATTTGAATAAAAGATAATAGAACTTCATTAATACTTGAGGTACAGCAGAGCTCCACACCCTTAATCTATGGTGTGCAGAAACTCCACCGTTGAAAATACATAAGTGAAAGAGGTTCAGGCATGGCCGAATGGCCAGCCCTCTCCATGATCAAGTGACCGAATGAAAAAGACTAAAAATGGTCAAAAGATATCTCATACAATAGATAAATGTTCTATTTATAATAAACTAGCTCCTAGGGTTTACATGAGTAAGTAATTGATGCATAAATTCACTTCCGGGGCCCACTTGGTGTATGCTTGGGCTGAGCTTGATCATTCCACGAGCTAAGGCATATCTTGGCGTTAAACTTTGAGTTATGACGTGTTTTGGGCGTTTAACTCTGGATCATGACGTTTTTCTGGCGTTTAACTCTAGACAGTAGCGTGTACTTGGCGTTTAACGCCAAGTTACGTCGTCATTCTTCGAATAAAGTATGGACTATTATATATTTCTGGAAAGCCCTGGATGTCTACTTTCCAACGCCGTTGAGAGTGCGCCAATTGGAGTTCTGTAGCTCCAGAAAATCCATTTCGAGTGCAGGGAGGTCAGATTCCAACAGCATCAGCAGTCCTTTTGTCAGCCTTCTTCAGAGTTTTGCTCAAATCCCTCAATTTCAGTCAGAATTTACCTGAAATCACAGAAAAACACACAAACTCATAGTAAAGTCCAGAAATGTGAATTTAACATAAAAACTAATGAAAACATTCCTAAAAGTAGCTTAAACTTACTAAAAACTATATGAAAACAATGCCAAAAAGCGTATAAATTATCCGCTCATCACAACACCAAACTTAAATTGTTGCTTGTCCCCAAGCAACTGAAAATCAAATAGGAAAAAAAAGAAGAGAATATACTATAAAGTCCAAAATATCAATGAATATTAATTTAATTAGATGAGCGGGACTTGTAGCTTTTTGCTTCTGAACAGTTTTGGCATCTCACTTTTTCCTTTGAAGTTTAGAGTGATTGGCTTCTCTAGGAACTTAGAATTTCAGATAGTGTTATTGACTTTCCTAGTTAGGCATGTTGATTCTTGAACACAGCTACTTTATGAGTCTTGGCTGTGGCCCTAAGCACTTTGTCTTCCAGTATTACCACCGGATACACAAATGCCACAGACACATAACTGGGTGAACCTTTTCAGATTGTGACTCAGCTTTGCTAAAGTCCCCAGTTAGTGGTGTCCAGAGCTCTTAAGCACACTCTTTAGCTTTGGATCACGACTTTAACCATTCAGTCTCAAGCTTTTCACTTGGACCTTCATGACACAAGCACATGGTTAGGGACAGCTTGATTTAGCCGCTTAGGCCTGGATTTAATTCCTTGGGCCCTCCTATCCATTAATGCTCAAAGCCTTGGATCTTTGCTAAAATTTTCGCCATTTTTTTTTCACTGCTTTTTCTTGCTTCAAGAATCAATTTCATGATGTTTTTTCAGATCATCAATAACATTTCTCTTTGTTCATCATTCTTTCAAGAGCCAACAATTTTAACACTCATAGACAACAAGATCAAAAATATGCACTGTTCATTCATTCATTCAGAAAACAAAAATTATTGCCACCACATCAATATAATTAAATTAAATTCACTAATAATTTCGAAAATTATGTACTTCTTGTTCTTTTGAATTAAAACATTTTTCTTTTAAGAGAGGTGAAAGACTAATGGATTTTATTCATAGCTTTAAGGCATGGTTACACACTAATGATCATGAAGTAGAAACACAAAAACATAGATGAACATAATACTTAAAAACCGAAAACAGAAAGAAAATAAAGGACAAGGAATGAATCCACCTCTAGTGGCGTCTTCTTCTTGAAGGACCAATGATGTTCTTCAACTCTTCTATGTCCCTTCCTTGCCTTTGTTGCTCCTCCCTCATAGCTCTTTGATCTTCTCTTATTTCTTGAAGAGTGAGGGCGTGTTCATGGTGTTCCACCCTTAGTTGTTCCACGTTTTGGCTCAAGTCTTCCAAAGAGGTACTGAGTTGCTCCCAATAGTTGTTAGGAGGAACGTGCATTCCATGAGGCATTTGTTGATGATCTTCCTCATGTTCTCCTTGGGGGCCGTGAGGAACTTCCCTTGTTTGCTCCATCCTTTTCTTGGTGATGGGCTTGTCTTCTTCAATGAAGACATCTCCATCTATGATAACTCCGGCTGAATAGCATAGATGGCATATGAGGTGGGGGAAGGCTAGCCGTGCCATGTATGAAGGCTTGTCAGCTATTTTGTAGAGTTCATTGGCTATGACTTCATGAACCTCTACTTCCTCTCCAATCATGATGCTATGAATCATGATTGCCCGATCCACAGTAACTTCAGATCGGTTGCTTGTAGGGATGATGGATCTTTGGATGAACTCCAACCATCCTCTAGCTACAGGCTTGAGGTCCAGTCTTCTTAGTTGGACTGGTTTGCCTTTGGAGTCTACTCTCCATTGGGCGCCTTCCACACAAATGTCCATTAGGACTTGGTCCAACCTTTGATTAAAGTTGACCCTCCTTGTGTAGGGGCGTTCATCACCTTGCATCATGGGTAGATGAAACGCCAACCTTACATTTTCCGGACTGAAATCTAAGTATTTCCCCCGAACCATTGTGATATAGTTCTTTGGATTCGGGTTCATACTTTGATCATGGTTCCTAGTGATCCATGCATTATCATAGAACTCTTGAACCATCAATAATCCGACTTGTTGGATGGGGTTGGTTATGACTTCCCACCCTCTTCTTTGAATTTCATGTCGGATTTCCGGATACTCATTCTTTTTGAGCTTGAAGGGGACCTCAGGGATCACCCTCTTCTTTGCCACAACATCATAGAAGTGGTCTTGGTGGCTCTTGGAGATGAATCTCTCCTTCTCCCATGACTCGGAAGTGGAAGCTTTTGCCTTCCCTTTTCCTTTTCTTGAGGAAACTCCGGTCTTGGGTGCCATTGATGGTGAATGAAAAATAAAAAGCTTAGGCTTTTTACCACACCAAACTTAAAATTTGCTCGTCCTCGAGCAAAAAAGAAAAGAAGTGTGGAAGAAGAAGAAGAGAATTTGGAAGAGAGGGAGAGAAGTGGGTTCGGCTATATGAGAGAAGAATGGGTAGTGTTGTGTGAAAATGAAGAAGAAAGAAGAGGTATTTATAGGGAGGGGGGAGGTTTAGGTTTCGGCCATTTTGGGTGGGAAAGGGTGGGAAATTGAATTTGAATGTAATGGAGGTAGGTGGGATTTATGGGGAAAAGGGGGTTGATGTGAATGGTGCATGGGGTAATTGGGAAGAGGAATTGATGTGATTGGTGAAGGTTTTTGGGAAGGGTGACATTGAAAATGAGATTTGGATTAGGAGAGTGTGAATAGGATTAAAAGAAAAGGTAGGTGGGGATCCTGTGGGGTCCACAGATCCTGAAGTGGGGATCCTGTGGGGTCCACAGGTCCTGAGGTGAAAAGAAATACCATTCCTTTACCATATAGGCGTGTAGATTGCCTTCATGCACCATTCTGGCGTTCAAACGCCCATTGGTGCATGTTCTGGGCGTTAAACGCCCATGTGATGCTTGATTCTGGCGTTGAACGCCAGTTTCAAGCTTGTTTCTGGCGTTTAGCGCCAGATTGTCCTCTGCGTGCGCATCCTGGCGTTAAACGCCAGGATGTAGCTTGTTTTGGGCGTTCAGCGCCAGGAAGATGCTCTGTTCTGGCGTTGAACGCCCGCCAGATGCATCTTCTGGGCGTTGAACGCCAGCCCGTGCGTCCTCCAGGGTGAAAAATTTTTTTCTTCTGTTTTTGACTGTTTTTAATTTTTTGATTTTTTTCGTGACTCCTCATGATCATGTACCTAATTAAACACAAAAATAACAAAGAAACAAAATAAAATAAAATTAGATAAATAAAATTGGGTTGCCTCCCAACAAGCGCTTCTTTAATGTCAATAGCTTGACAGTGGCTCTCATGGAGCCACAGAGCAATCAAGTCAATGTTGTCTAGTCCCAATACCAAACTTAGAGTTTGGATATGGGGTTTGAACACCAAACTTAGAGTTTGGTTGTGGCTTCACAACACCAAACTTAGAGTTTGACTGTGTGGGCTCTTCTTGACTTTGAACTGAGAGAAGCTCTTCATGCTTACTCTCTTTTGTCACAGAGGGATGGCCATGTGTTTGAAACACAAGATATTCTCCATTTAATTGAAGGACTAGCTCACCTCTATTGACATCTATCACAGCTCCTGCTGTGGCTAGGAAAGGTCTTCCTAGGATGATGCATTCATCATCTTCCTTCCTAGTATCTAGGATTATGAAATCAGTAGGGATGTAAAGGCCTTCAACCTTTACTAGCACGTCCTCTACTATCCCATGAGCTTCTCTCATGGACTTGTCTGCCAATTGTAATGAGAACAAGGCAGGTTGTACCTCAATGATCCCTAGCTTCTCCATTACAGAGAGTGGCATAAGGTTTATTCCTGATCCAAGATCACATAGAGCTTTCTCAAAGCTCATGGTGCCAATGGTGCAGGGTATTAAGAACTTGCCAGGATCTTGTTTCTTTTGAGGTAGAGTTTCCTGAATCCAAGTATCTAAATCACTAATGAGCAAGGGAGGTTCACTTTCCCAAGTCTCATTACCAAATAGCTTGGCATTCAGTTTCATGATAGCTCCTAGATATTGAGCAATTTGCTCTCCAGTCACATCTTCATCCTCTTCAGAGGATGAATAATAGTCTGAGCTCATGAATGGCAGAAGGAGATTTAGTGGAATCTCTATGGTCTCTGTGTGAGCCTCAGATTCCTCAGGATCCTTATTAGGAAGCTCCTTCTTGCTTGGAGGACGTCCCAGGAGGTCTTCCTCACTGGGATTTTCGTCCTCCTCCTCCTTTGTGCATTCGGCCATGTTGACTAAGTCAATGGCTTTGCACTCTCCTTTTGGATTTTCTTCTGTATTGCTTGGGAGAGTACTAGGAGGAGTTTCAATAACTTTCTTACTCAGCTGGCCCACTTGTGCCTCCAAATTTCTAATGGAAGATCTGGTTTCATTCATGAAACTGAAAGTGGCCTTTGACAGATCAGAGACTATATTAGCTAAACTAGAATTGTTTTGTTCAGCATTCTCTGTCTGTTGCTGAGAAGATGATGGATATGGCTTACTATTATTCAGCCTATTGCGTCCACCATTGTTAAAACCTTGTTGAGGTTTTTGTTGATCCTTCCAGGAGAAATTTGGATGATTTCTCCATGATGGGTTATAGGTATTTCCATATGGTTCACCCAGATAATTAACCTCTGCCATGGCAGGGTTCTCAGGATCATAAGCTTCTTCAGAAGCTGCCTCTCTAGTACTGTTGGATGCATGTTGCAATCCATTCAGATTTTGAGAGACAATGTTGACCTGTTGAGTCAACATTTTGTTCTGAGCCAATATGGCATTCAGAGCATCAATTTCAAGAACTTCTTTCTTTTGAGGGACCCCATTATTCACGGAATTCCTCTCAGAGGTGTACATGAACTGGTTGTTTGTAACCATGTCAATGAGTTCTTGAGCCTCTTCAGGCGTTTTCTTCAGGTGGATAGATCCACCTGCAGAATGATCCAGTGACATTTTTGAAAATTCAGAGAGACCATAATAGAATATATCTAATAGGGTCCATTCTGAAAACATGTCAGATGGACATCTCTTGGTCAGCTGCTTGTATCTCTCCCAAGCTTCATAGAGGGATTCACCATCTTTTTGTTTGAAGGTTTGAACATCCACTCTCAGCTTGCTCAGCTTTTGAGGAGGAAAGAATTTATCCAAGAAGGCAGTGACCAGCTTATCCCAAGAGTCCAGGCTATCCTTAGGTTGTGAATCCAACCATATTCTAGCTCTGTCTCTTACAGCAAAAGGGAAAAGCATGAGTCTGTAGACTTCAGGATTAACTCCATTCGTCTTTACAGTATCACAGACTTGCAAGAACTCAGTTAAAAACTGATAGGGATCTTCAGATGGAATCCCATAAAACTTGCAGTTTTGTTGCATTAATGCAACTAGTTGAGGCTTAAGCTCAAAGTTATTGGCTCCAATGGCAGGAATGGAGATGCTTCTTCCATCAAACTTGGATGTTGGCTTTGTGAAGTCACCAAGCATTCTCCTTGCATTATTATTATTATTATTTTCGGCTGCCATCTCCTTCTCTTGTTCGAAAATTTCTGAAAGGTTATTTCTGGATTGTTGTAATTTAGCTTCTCTTAATTTTCTCTTCAGAGTCCTTTCAGGTTCTGGATCAGCTTCAACAAGAGTGCCTTTATCCTTGTTCCTGCTCATAAGAAAGAGAAGAAAACAAGAAAAGAAAAAAGGGATCCTCTATGTCACAGTATAGAGATTCCTGTATGTTAGTAGAAGAAGATAGGGGTATAAGAAAGAAGAAGGATGGATCTGTAGATGAAGAGAGGTGAAGAGAAGTGTTAGTAATTAAATAATTAAATAGAAGAAGAGATGAGAAAGAAGAATTCGAAAATAATTTTTGAAAAAGAGGTTAGTAATTTTCGAAAATTAAAGACAAAATATAATTAAAATTAAAATTTAAAATAAAAAGAATTTTTGAAAAAGAGAGGGAGAATTTTCGAAAATTAGAGAGGGAAACGTAGTTAGGTGGTTTTTGAAAAAGATAAGAAACAAACAAAAAGTTAGTTAGTTGATTGAAAAAGATTTGAAATCAAAATTTTAAAAAGATAGGAAGATAAGAAGTTAGATAAGATATTTTGAAATCAAATTTTGAAAAAGATAAAATTTTTGAAAAGGATAAGATAAAAGATAAAAAAATATATTTGAAAAAGATATTTTGAAAAAGATTTGATTTTAAAATTGACTTAACTAACAAGAAACTACAAGATAAGATTCTAGAACTTAAAGATTGAACCTTTCTTAACAAGAAAGTAACAAACTTCAAATTTTTGAACCAATCACATTAATTGTTAGCTAATTTTCGAAAATTTGATATAAAGATAAGAAAAAGATTTTTGAAAATATTTTGAAAAATAATTTTGAAATTTTCGAAAATTATATAAAAAATGAAAAAGATATGATTTTTGAAAAAGATTTTGAAAAGATAAGATTTTTAAAATTGAAATTTTGACTTGACTTGTAAGAAACAACTAATTTTAAAAATTTTTGACCAAGTCAACCCAAAATTTCGAAATTTTGGAGGAAAATAAGGAAAAGATATTTTTGATTTTTGAATTTTTAAAGAAGAACACAAAAATGACCCAAAACATGAAAATTTTGGATCAAGACACAAGATGCATGCAAGAATGCTATGAATGTCAAGATGAACACCAAGAACACTATGAAGATCATGATGAACATCAAGAACAAAATTTTGAAAAATTTTTGATGCAAAGAAAACATGCAAGACACCAAACTTAGAAATTTTTAATGCATGGAAAATATGAATGCAAAAGTGCACAAGAAAAACAAGAAAAGACACAAAACAAGAAATCATCAAGATCAAACAAGAAGACTTGTCAAAAACAACATGAAGATCATGAAGAACACTATGAATGCATGAGATTTTCGAAAAAAATGCAAGAAAAATTTTAAAAGCATGCAATTGACACCAAACTTAAAAATCAACACAAGACTCAAACAAGAAACACAAAATATTTTTGATTTTTATGATTTTCTAATTTTTTTGTATTTTTATTAATTTTTTCGAAAATAAAGTTTAGAAAAACGAAAAATAAAAGAAAATTTTTTTTGAAAAAGTTTTTGAAAAGAAAGTTACCTAATCTGAGCAACAAGATGAACCGTCAGTTGTCCATACTCGAACAATCCCCGGCAACGGCGCCAAAAACTTGGTGGACGAAATTGTGATCACTTGTTCTTTTTACTTGTAGGATGTATACTCTGAGGGCATTGTTTATTTTCACAACTCCGTTCAACTAACCAGCAAGTGTACTGGGTCGTCCAAGTAATAAACCTTACGTGAGTAAGGGTCGAATCCACAGAGATTGTTGGTATGAAGCAAGCTATGGTCACCTTGCAAATCTCAGTTAGGCAGATTAAAATAGTTTTATGGGTTTTCGAAAATAGAAATAATGAAAGGGATAAAGATACTTATGCAGATTCATTGGTGGGAATTTCAGATAAGCGGATGGAGATGCTGTAGAGCTCTTGGACGCCTGTTCTCCTACTCCTTCCACTCAGTCCTTCTTACTCCTTTCCATGGCAAGCTTTGTATAGGGGTTCACCATCAACTGTGGCTACTTTCATTCCTCACGGGGAAATATCCTGTGCGGCTGTCACTCGCACAGCTAACCAGTCTGGAGGCATCACCCATGGCTGATGGCTACATCCCATCCTCGCAGTGAAAACTATGCTAACGCACTTTGTCACAGTACGGCTAATCACCGGTTGGTTCCCGCTCCTACTGGAATAGAATCCCTCTTTTGCGTCTGTCACTAACGCCCAGCAGGTTAAAGTTTGAAGCACGTCACGGTCATTCATTACCGGAATCCTACTCGGAACACCACAGACAAGGTTGGACTTTCCGGATTCCCAGGATCCTACTCGGAATACCACAGACAAGGTGAGACTTTCCGGATCCTCATAAATGCCGCCATCTATCTAGCTTATACCACGAAGATTCTGTTGGGGAATCTAAGAGATACACATTCAAGCTCGGTTGCATGTAGAACGGACATGGTTGTCAATCACGCGCATTCATAAGTGAGAATGATAATGAGGGTAATCTGACTCATAACATTCATCATGTTCTTGGGTACGAATGAATATCTTGGAATAAGAATAAGAGAGATTTGAATAAAAGATAATAGAACTTCATTAATACTTGAGGTACAGCAGAGCTCCACACCCTTAATCTATGGTGTGCAGAAACTCCACCGTTGAAAATACATAAGTGAAAGAGGTTCAGGCATGGCCGAATGGCCAGCCCTCTCCATGATCAAGTGACCGAATGAAAAAGACTAAAAATGGTCAAAAGATATCTCATACAATAGATAAATGTTCTATTTATAATAAACTAGCTCCTAGGGTTTACATGAGTAAGTAATTGATGCATAAATTCACTTCCGGGGCCCACTTGGTGTATGCTTGGGCTGAGCTTGATCATTCCACGAGCTAAGGCATATCTTGGCGTTAAACTTTGAGTTATGACGTGTTTTGGGCGTTTAACTCTGGATCATGACGTTTTTCTGGCGTTTAACTCCAGACAGTAGCGTGTACTTGGCGTTTAACGCCAAGTTACGTCGTCATTCTTCGAATAAAGTATGGACTATTATATATTTCTGGAAAGCCCTGGATGTCTACTTTCCAACGCCTTTGAGAGCGCGCCAATTGGAGTTCTGTAGCTCCAGAAAATCCATTTCGAGTGCAGGGAGGTCAGATTCCAACAGCATCAGCAGTCCTTTTGTCAGCCTTCTTCAGAGTTTTGCTCAAATCCCTCAATTTCAGTCAGAATTTACCTGAAATCACAGAAAAACACACAAACTCATAGTAAAGTCCAGAAATGTGAATTTAACATAAAAACTAATGAAAACATCCCTAAAAGTAGCTTAAACTTACTAAAAACTATATGAAAACAATGCCAAAAAGCGTATAAATTATCCGCTCATCAATTAGCCATGCGGAAACTGTACCTGGACCATTTTCACTGAGAGGACAGATGGTAGCCATTGACAACAGTGATCCACCAACATATAGCTTTCCATAGAAGGAGCCATACGTGTTTGGAGAAGAAGACAGTGAGAAAGCAGAGGTTCAGATGATAGAGCATCTCCGGTACCTCAACATGTTCTTCATTACTGAGCCACAAGTATCATTCATTTCATGCTCTTTTACTTTCTACAAACAAAATCATTTTTATTATTAATTTCCTAACTAAGAGTACAGGATAACCATAGCTTGCTTCAAGCCGGCAATCTCTGTGGGATCGACCCTTACTCACGTAAGGTATTACTTGGACGACCCAGTGCACTTGCTGGTTAGTTGTACTGGAGTTGTGAAAAGTGTGATTCACATTTCCGTGCACCAAGGAGCCAAGCCCACTAGAACACGCCTCAGCGGAGGAGATGGTTGAAGTGGAGGATGTTGAAAAGGAAGATGAAATACAAGACACGGTTGAAGAAGAAGCAACTCAACCAGAGAATGGCGCACCAGAAGGAACTAAGGATACCAAAGATGCCACCCCTATCCCATTTTCACACCTTGCAAGAAAGCCCAGAAAGTAGATGGAACTTGACCCAAAAATGGTAGAAATCTTCAAAAAGGTAGAGGTAACTGTTCCCCTTTTTGATGTTATTCAGCAAGTACCTAAATATGCAAAGTTTCTAAAGGATTTGTGCATACATTAGGATAGGATTAATGAATTAGAAACTATTCCTTTAGGTAGTTCTATATCTGCTTTAATGGGAGATATACCTGAAAAATGTAGTGATCCAGGTCCATGCATGGTTAATTGTACCATTGGGGATGTAATATTTTCTAACTACATGTGTGATTTAGGAGCGTGCGTGAGTATTATGCCTTTGTCTATATATAATTCCTTGTGGCTCCCTCCCTTAAAAAGGTCGGCAGCTCATTTTGTGTTAGCAGATAAAAGCATTATTACAGTGGTTAGAATTGCTAAGGACGTGCTAGTGAGCATCAAGGAGCTCATATTTCCCACTGTCGTCATCCATCTTGCTCAGAAGACCATTCCTGAAGACCTTAAAGTTCAAGTTGGATGCATTCTCAGGAACCTATTCATTTGAGATAGGCGGCCGAGCAGTGAGCTTTAATCTGAATGGGGCTATGAAGCATCCTCCGGAAGACCATTCCATCTTCCAATGTGACATAATTGATGAGACAGTGGTTGCAGTTCACTAGGAAGCAGTAGAAGAGATGCACGTGGAGCAAGGTCCAAGTGTGGGGAACCCTTCTTAACATAATAAGGACAATACGCCATCATCACTGGCTCCAAACGATCCAGTGCCCAGTCAGGTGCAGAAATTGGAGTTAAAACCCCTTCCACCCCACCTCAAGTATGCTTACCTTGAGGACAATCAGAAGCTCCCAATTATTATTGCAATGGAACTCACATCCCAACAGGAGGAGCAGTTGCTTGGTGTGCTGAGAAGACACAAGAAAGCAATTGGGTGGAGCTTGGCGGATATAGTAGGCATCAGCCCTCAAGTTTGTGAGCACAAAATATTTTTAGAAGAGGAAACAAGGCCTGTTCGTCAACCCCAAAGAAGACTGAATCCCACCATTTTGGAGGTTGTCAAGAAGGAATTGACTAGACTGCTGGAAGCAAATGTCATTTACCCCATCTCAGATAGCGAATGGGTCAATCCAGTGCAAGTGGTGCCCTAGAAGTTTGGAGTCACAATAGTAAAGAATGAGCAAGGAGAGCTCATAGCAACTAGAGTGCAGAACTCCTGGAGGGTATGCATTGACTATAGGCGTCTCAACCAGGCCACTCGTAAGGATCACTATCCCTTGCCATTCATTGATCAAATGCTGGATCGCCTGTCAAGTAAATCGCATTACTGCTTTTCAGATGGTTATACAGGTTATTTTCAGATTCATATCCTGAAGATCAAGAAAAGACTACTTTTACATGTCCCTTTGGAACTTATGCTTACAAGAGGATGCCTTTGGCTTACGCAATGCACCAGCTACTTTCCAAAGGTGCATGATAAGTCTTTTCTCTGATTTCATTGAAAATTGTATGGAAGTTTTTATGGATGATTTTAGCGTATACCGTGATTTCTTTAGCCTTTGCTTGGATAGTTTATCTAGAGTATTAGACAGGTGTGTTAGATCAAACCTTGTTTTGAATTTTGAAAAGTGTCATTTTATTGTCAAACAAGGTATTGTTCTAGGACATGTTGTCTCTAATACTGGTATTTCTGTAGATCCAGCAAAGGTAAATGTCATTTTTAGTCTACCTTACCCCTCCTCCGTGAGAGAAGTCCATTCGTTCCTTGGTCATTGGTGCACGAAAATTACTTCACACTATGTAATTCCACACAACTAACCAGCAAGTGCACTGGGTCGTCCAAGTAATACCTTACGTGAGTAAGGGTCGAATCCCACGGAGATTGTTGGCTTGAAGCAAGCTATGTTTATCTTATTATTCTTAGTCAGGATGCCAACAACAGTGTTTTTCAAGTTCAATGGAAAAAGGAAAAAGGGCATAAAATAAATACTTATTGTGCAATAATGGAGAATATGTTGGAGTTTTGGAGATGCTTTGTCTTCTGAATTCTTGTAACATAATGTTTCCTCTCATGCAAAAGTGCAAAGTTCCTTCCATGGCAAGCTCTATGTAGGGTGTCACCGATGTCAATGGCTACTTCTCATCCTCTCAGTGAAAACGGTCTAAATGCTCTGTCACAGCACGGCTAATCAGCTGTTGGTTCTCGATCATGTCGGAATAGAATCCATTGATTCTTTTGCATTTGTCATCACGCCTAACACTCGCGAGTTTGAAGCTCGTCACAGTCATCCAATCCCAGAATCCTACTCGGAATACCACAGACAAGGTTTAGACTTTCCGGATTCTCATGAATGCCGCTATCAATTTAAGCTTATACCACGAAGATTCTGATTAAGGAATCTAAGAGATACCCATTCAATCTGATGTAGAATGGAGGTGGTTGTCAGGCACACGTTCATGGATTGAGGAAGGTGATGAGTGTCACGGATCATCACCTTCTTCAAAGTGAGGCGCGAATGAACATCTTAGATAGGAACAAGCGTGTTTGAATGGAAAACAGAAATAATTGCATTAATTCATCGAGACGCTGCAGAGCTCCTCACCCAACAATGGTGTTTAGAGACTCATGCTGCCAAAAGGTACAAATTTTAGATCTAAAAATATCATGAGATACAAAATAAGTCTCTAAAATTTGTTTAAATACTAAACTAGTAACCTAGGTTTACAGAAAATGAGTAAACAAAGATAATTGGTGCAGAAATTCACTTCTGGGGCCCACTTGGTGTGTGTTGGGGCTAAGACTTAAGCTTCTCACGTGCCTGGGCTGTTTCTAGAGTTGAATGCCAGGTTGTAACCTGTTTCTGGCGTTGAACTCCAACTTGTAACCTGTTTCTGGTGCTGAACGCCATACTACAACATGGAACTAGCGTTGAACGCCAGTTTATGTCGTCTATCTTCGCGCAAACTATGAACTATTATATATTGCTGGAAAGCCCTGGATATCTACTTTCCAATCCAATTGAGAGCGCGCCAATTGGACTCCTGTAGCTCTAAAAAATCCATTCCGAGTACAGGGAGGTCAGAATCCAACAACATCAGCAGTCCTTTTTCAGCCTAAACCAGATTTTTGCTCAGCTCCCTCAATTTCAGCCAGAAAATACCTAAAATCACAGAAAAACACACAAACTCGTAGTAAAATCCAGAAATATAATTTTTTCATAAAAACTAATAAAATTCTATTAAAAACTAATTAAAACATGCTAAAATCTACATGAAATTACCCCCAAAAAGCGTATAAAATATCCGCTCATCACAACACCAAACTTAAACTGTTGCTTGTTCCCAAGCAACTAGATAAATAAAATAGGATAAAAAGAAATTAAGAAGCAATAATATCTCAGAGTTTTAAGTGAAGCTCAGATTCTAATTTAGATGAGCGGGGCTAGTAGCTTTTTGTTTCTGAACAGTTTTGGCATCTCACTTTATCCTTTGAAATTCACAATGATTGGCATCCATAGGAACTCAGAATTCATATAGTACTATTGATTCTCTTAGTGTAATATGTTGATTCTTGAACACAGCTACTTTATGAGTCTTGGCCGTGGCCCTAAGCACTTTGTTTTCCAGTATTACCACCGGATACATAAATGCCACAGACACATAATTGGGTGAACCTTTTCAGATTGTGACTTAGCTTTGCTAAAGTCCCCAATTAGAGGTGTCCAGAGTTCTTAAGCACACTATTTTGCCTTGGATCACGACTTTAACCACTTAGTCTCAAGCTTTTCACTTGGACTTGCATGCCACAAGCACATGGTTAGGGACAGCTTGATTTAGCCGCTTAGGCTAAGATTTACTTCCTTGGGCCCTCCTTTCCACTGATGCTCAAAGCCTTGGATCCTTTTCACCCTTGCCTTTTGGTTTTAAGGGCTATTGGCTTTTTCTTTTTCTTGATCCAATGATTCCTTGTAATTCTTTTTTTGTTTTTGCTTCAAGAATCAAATTCATGATTTTTCAGATCAGCAATAATATTTCTCGTGTTCCTCATTCTTTCAAGAGCCAATAATTTTAACATTCATAAAATTCAAGATAAAAAATATGCACTGTTCAAGCATTCATTCAGAAGACAAAAAGTATTGCCACCACATATAATTAATTATAATTTTTCTTATTAAGAACTCGAAAGATATAAATTACCTCTTTATTCTAAAAATCTACTATTTTATTCATGTTTGATGATGATGAGAAAAATAAATTATAACTTAATTGAAAATAAAATCAAAATAGATATACTAATTACCACTACTTCTATATAACTTCTAAGGTAAATTCCTATAGTAACAACTATCACAGAGTTAAAGCTAAGATTAGAACTCAACAATCTGTATTTTGGAAAGTGGATGTTCCTCTAGTCTGTGGGGTGCTTGGTCCTTCAAGAATTAATTTCTGACGCTTCAGTTCCCTCAAGTCATGCCCTTGCTCCTCTTGTTCCCTAAGCAATTTGCAAAGCATGCTATTTTGATTATTCTCTTCTTCCTTTATTTGGTCCAAAGCTTCTTGCAACTTGGAAACAGATGCCTCAAGATGCTCCCAGTATTCAAATTGAGGGATTTCTGGGAGGAATTCCTGTGCTCTCCTCTTGATGGGGTCATCCTGCAACTGTTGTTTTTCCATTGATATTTTAGTGATTGGCCGCTCAACTGAGATATACTCAGTTATTCCCATCCTCACTCCAGCATCTTTGCAGAGCATAGAAATTAAGCTTGGATAAGCCAATTTGGCATCTTTGGAGTTCTTGTTTGCTATTTTGTAAAGTTCACACGAGATTAGTTGATGAACTTCTACTTCTCTTTCAAACATGATGCAGTGAATCATCACTGCTCTTTTAACAGTGACTTCATAACGGTTGCTAGTGGGCAATATAGAATGCCCAATGAAGTCCAGCCAGCCTCTGGCGACTGGTTTGAGATCTTCTCTCTTGAGTTGAATTGGGATGCCAGTGGTGCTGGTAGTCCACCTGGCTCCAAGGATGCATATATCCTCTAGAATCTTGTCCAGGCCTTTGTTTGTTCTCATCATTCTCCTATTAAAGGAGTCTGGGTCATCTTTCAGCTGAGGCAGCTTAAAGATCTCCCTGATTTTGTCAGGGTGGATGTGAACAATCTTTCCTTTGACCAAGGTCCGATAGTCATAGAGGGCAGTTCTAGATATTCTCTGCCTGTCTGTTTGCCACAGATTAGCATAGAACTCCTGAACCATATTCCTTCCTACTTTTGTTTCAAGATTAGCTAGGATTTCCCAGTTCCTGTTTCGAATTTGCTCTTGGATCTCCAAATATTCATCTTCTTTCAGATCGAACTTGACTTTCGGGATCACTGATCTTAGACCCATTATTTTGTAGTAATGGTCTGAATGTTATTTGGTTAAGAACTTCCCTTGATTCCAAAGTGGTTTTGGAATACTCTCTTTCTTGCCTCTTGGAGTGGGGTGTTTTCCTTTAGGAGCCATGATCTTAGTGGGTATAGTTTAGTGATCACGGATAAACACACCAAACTTAGAGGTTTGCTTGTCCTCAAGCAAAAGAATAGAAAGGAGAGGGATAGAAGGAGTGCTAGTGTGGAATGGTGGATGAGAAGGGGGAGGCCGAATGGCGATTTAAAAGGGAGGGGGTGGGTTTTCGAAAATTTTAAAAAGATAAGATAGAAGATATGATTTATGAAAGATAAATATGATAAGAAAAAGATATAATTTTAAAAATAAAAAGTTGTGAATGATATTGGAAAAGATAAATCTAAATTTTTATTTTGAAAAAGATTTTAAAAGATAATTGATTTTTGAAAAAATTGAAAAAGAGTTGGATTGGATTGGAAAAAGATTTGTGTTTATGGATTAAGATACATTTGATATTTTTGAAAAAGGGATTTTAGAAATTAGGATTACAATTTTTGGAATTGAAGGATGCGATTTTGGAACATGTTTATGCAAGGAATCATGAATTGAAATGTAGAAAATTAAAAAAAATTGTGAATTAAAAACGAATTTACCTCCTCCCTACCATCCTGGCGTTAAACGCCCAAATGCTTCATGTTTTGGGCGTTTAACGCCCATGTGCAGCTTCTCCTGGGCGTTCAACGCCTAGCTGTTGCTTCTTTCTGGCGTTGAACACCAGGAAGTCCTTTGTCATTGGGCATTTTTCTGAACGCCCAGAACGCTGTAAATCTGGCGTTGAACGCCCAGAAGGTGCTTCTTTCTGGCGTTCAACACCCAGAAGATGCTCCTTTCTGGTGTTTAACGCCCAGATGGCTATCCTTACTGGCGTTGAACGCCCAGTAGGTGCTTCTTTTGGGCGTTTAACACCCAAAACAGCTTTTACTAGCTTTTTCGCACCAGTGAGCTTCCTTTTTTTGCTGTTTTATCCTCTGAATCCTTCTGTAACTCTGTGAACTTAAGCAGTTGCTATTTTACCTTGAAGATACTTGACATATACCTGTAAAAATCAATTAATTAACAAATAAGCTTTGTAAATGGCTGGATATACCTGTAAAAATCAATTAATTAACAAATAAGCTTTGTAAATGGCTGGGTTGCCTCCCAGTAAGCGCTTCTTTATTGTCTTTAGCTGGACTATTACTGAGCTTTAGTTAAGTCTCAGTTTTGAGCATTCTTGCTCAAAATTGCTGTCAAGATAATGTTTGACTCTTTGTCCATTAAAAATGAACTTTTTGTTAGAATCATTATCCTGGAGCTCTACGTATCCATATGGTGACACACTTGTAATCACATATGGTCCTCTCCACCGGGACTTCAATTTCCCGGGGAATAATCTGAGCCTAGAATTAAATAGCAGAACTTTCTGCCCTGGCTCAAATACTCTGGATGACAATTTCTTATCATGCCATTTTTTTGCTTTCTCTTTGTAAATTTTTGCATTCTCGAAAGCATTGAGTCTAAATTCCTCTAGCTCATTTAACTGGAGCAATCGTTTTTCTCCAGCTAACTTGGCATCAAGATTTAGGAATCTTGTTGCCCAGTAGGCCTTATGTTCCAGTTCCACTGGCAAGTGACATGCCTTTCCATACACAAGCTGGTATGGAGAGGTCCCTATAGGGGTCTTGAATGCTGTTCTGTATGCCCACAGAGCATCATCCAAGCTTCTTGCCCAATCCCTTCTATGGTTAATCACAGTCCATTCCAGGATTCTTTTAAGTTCTCTATTAGAGACTTCAGCTTACCCATTTGTCTGTGGATGATATGGAATGGCCACCCTATGGCTAACTCCGTATTGAACCAAAGCAGAGTAAAGCTGTTTATCGCAGAAATGAGTGCCCCCATCACTGATTAATACATTAGGGGTACCAAATCTGCTGAAGATGTGTTTATGGAGGAATTTTAGCACTGTCTTAGTGTCATTAGTGGGTATTGCAATAGCTTCCACCCATTTGGATACATAATCCACTGCCACTAGAATATAAGTGTTTGAGTATGATGGTAGGAAAGGCCCCATGAAGTCAATACCCCATACATCAAACAACTCAATCTCCAAGATCCCTTGTTGAGGCATGGCATAACTGTGAGGCAGATTGCCAGATCTTTGGCAACTGTTACAGTTAAGTACAAACACTCGGGAGTCTTTATAGAGAGTAGGCCAGTAGAAGCCGCATTGGAGGACTCTTGTGGCTATTCGCTCGCTTCCAAAATGTCCTCCATACTGTGATCCATGGTAGTGCCAGAGGATCTTCTGTGCTTCCTCTTTAGGCACACATCTACGGATTACTCCGTCTATATATCTCTTGAAGAGATATGGTTCATCCCAAAGATAGTACTTTGCATCTGTGATGAATTTCTTTGATTGCTGGCTACTGTACTCTTTGGGTATGAACCTCACTGCCTTGTAGTTTGCAATGTCTGCAAACCATGGCACTTCCTGGATGGCAAAGAGTTACTCATCCAGAACGTTTTCAGAGATCTCAGTAAGAGGGAGGGACGCCCCTTTTACTGGTTCTATTCGGGACAGGTGATCTGCTACTTGGTTCTCTGTCCCTTTTCTGTCTCTTATTTCTATATCAAACTCTTGCAGAAGCAATACCCATCTGATGAGTCTGGGTTTTGAATCCTGCTTTGTGAGTAGATATTTAAGAGCAGCATGGTCAGTGTACACAATCACTTTTGATCCTACTAAATAGGATCTGAACTTGTCAATGGCGTAAACCACTGCAAGTAACTCTTTTTCTGTGGTTGTGTAGTTCTTCTGTGCATCATTTAGAACACGACTGGCATAATAAATGACGTGCAGAAGCTTGTCATGCCTTTGTCCCAACACTGCACCAATGGCATGGTCACTGGCATCACACATTAATTCAAATGGTAATGTCCAGTCTGGTGCAGAGATGACTGGTGCTGTGACCAGCTTAGCTTTCAGAGTTTCAAATGCCTGCAGACACTCTTTATCAAAGATAAATGGCGTGTCGGCAGCTAGCAGATTACTCAGAGGTTCGGCAATTTTTGAAAAATCCTTTATAAACCTCCTATAAAATTCTGCATGCCCCAGAAAGCTTCTGATTGCCTTAACATTGGCAGGTGGTGGTAATTTTTCAATTACCTCTACCTTAGCTTGATCCACTTCTATTCCATTGTTTGAAATTTTGTGCCCAAGGATAATTCCTTCAGTCACCATAAAGTGACATTTCTCCTAGTTTAAAACCATGTTAGTCTCTTGGCACCTCTTTAGAACAAGTGCTAGATGGTTAAGACAGGAGCTGAATGAGTTTCCAAATACTGAAAAGTCATCCATGAAGACTTCCAAAAATTTTTCCACCATATCAGAGAAAATTGAGAGCATGCACCTTTGAAAGGTTGCAGGTGCATTGTACAGGCCAAATGGCATTCTTCTGTATGCAAATACTCTAGATGGACATGTGAATGCTATTTTCTCTTGATCCTGGGGATCTACTGCAATTTGATTATAACCTGAATATCCATCCAGGAAGTAGTAGTATTCACGACCTGCTAGTATTTCTAGCATCAGGTCTATGAATGGTAAAGGAAAATGATCCTTTCTGGTAGCTGTATTGAGCCTTCTATAATCAATACACATACGCCACCCTGTAACTGTTCTTGTAGGAACCAGTTCATTTTTTTAATTATGAACCACTGTCATGCCACCCTTCTTAGGGATGACTTGGACAGGGCTTACCCAGGGGCTATCAGAAATAGGATAAATAATCCCAGCCTCTAGTAATTTAGTGACCTCCTTCTGCACCACCTCCTTCATGGCTGGATTCAGCCGTCTTTGTGGTTGAACCACTGGCTTAGCATCACCCTCCAATAAGATCTTGTGCATGCATCTGGCTGGGCTAATGCCTTTAAGATCACTGATGGACCACCCAAGAGCTGTCTTGTGTGTCTTTGGAACTTGAATTAGTGCTTCCTCTTCCTGTGGCTCTAAGGTAGAGCTTATGATTACAGGAAAGGTATCACCTTCTCCCAGAAATGCATATTTCAGGGATGGTGGTAATGGTTTGAACTCGGGTTTAGGAGGTTTCTCCTCTTTCTGAGGGATTTTTAGAGGTTCTATTATTCTCTCTGATTCCTCTAAATCAGGCTGAACATTTTTAAAGATATCCTCCAGCTCTGATTCAAGACTCTCAGACATATTGATCTCTTTCACCAGAGAGTCAATAATATCAATGCTCATGCAGTCATTTGGGGTGTCTGGATGCTGCATAGCTTTGACAACATTCAACTTGAACCCTTTTTGGACGTCAATGAGGGTTCGGCCAGTTGCTAGGAAAGGTCTTCCTAGAATGAGAGTTGCACTCTTGTGCTCCTCCATTTCCAGCACCACAAAGTCAGTAGGAAAGGAAAATGGCCCGATCTTGACAATTATATCTTCAATCACGCCTGATGGGTATTTAATGGAGCCATCAGCAAGTTGGAGACATATCCGGGTTGGTTTGACCTCTCTAGTCAAACCAAGCTTTTTAATAGTAGATGCAGGTATCAGGTTGATACTTGCTCCAAGATCACATAGAGCTTGCTTGGTACAAGTACCTTCTAATGTGCATGGTATCTAAAGCTTCCGGGATCTTTAAGCTTCTCAGGTAAGCTTTTCAGAATGATTGCACTGCATTCTTCAGTGAGGTAAACTTTTTCAGTTTCCCTCCAATCCTTCTTATGACTTAAGATCTCTTTCATGAACTTAGCATAAGAGGGTATTTGCTCAAGTACCTCTGCGAACAGAATCTTTATTTCAAGAGTCCTGAGATAGTCTGTAAAGCGGGCAAATTGCTTATCCTGTTCCGCTTGGCGGAGTTTCTGAGGATAAGGCATTTTGGCTTTGTATTCCTCAACCTTAGTTGCTGCAGGTTTATTGCCTACAGATGTGAGTTGAGAAGCCTTTTTAGATGGATTATTATCAGCACTTGTATGTGTCTGATCCCCCACTGGCATTTGAATGCCAGGGGGAAGCTGGAGTGGCGTTAGACGCCAACTCCTTACTTGTTTCTGGCGTCTGAACGCCAAAACTGTGCTTCCTTTGGGCGTTCAACGCCAAATCCTTGCTTGTTTCTGGCGTTAAACGCCAGGACTGAGCATGGTTTGGGCGTTCAACGCCAGCTTTCCACCCATTCTCTGGCGTTTGAGTGCCAGAATTATTCCTCTCTGGGCTCTTACTGTCCTCAGAGGGATTTTGGTTAGTTTGCTCATTTCTTGGCTTCCTGCTATCTTGAAGTGAGGTATTTAATGTTTTCCCACTTCTTAATTGAATTGATTGGCACTCTTCTGTTATTTGTTTTGATAACTGCTGTTCTGTTTGCTTCAACTGTACTTCCATATTCATATTAGCCATTCTTGTTTCTTGTAGTATTTCCTTGAATTCGGCTAGCTGTTTTGTTAGAAAATCCAGTTGCTGATTGAATTCAATAACTTGTTCTGTAGGACTCAGTTCAGCAATTACTGTTTTAGCCTCTTCTTTCATGGAAAGTTCACTGCTTAGGTACAGATGCTGATTTTTGGCAACTGTATCAATGAGCTCTTGAGCTTTTTCTATTGTTTTTTTCATGTATATAGATCCACCAGCTGAGTGGTCTAGAGAAATCTGAGCTCTTTCTGTAAGCCCATAGTAGAAGATGTCTAACTGCACCCACTCTGAAAACATTTCAGAGGGGAATTTTCTTAACATCTCTCTATATCTCTCCCAAGCATCATAAAGAGATTCATTATCTCCTTGTTTGAAGCCTTGGATGCTCAGCCTTAGCTGTGTCATCCGTTTTGGAGGAAAATAGTGATTTAGGAATTTTTCTGACAGCTGTTTCCATGTCTTTATACTATCCTTAGGTTGGTTATTTAACCACCTCTTAGCTTGGTCTTTTACAGCAAATGGGAACAGTAATAGCCTGTAGACATCCTGGTCTACCTCCTTATCATGTACTATCTCAGCAATTTGTAAAAACTGTGCCAGAAACTCTGTAGGTTCTTCCTGTGAAAGACCGAAATACTAGCAACTTTGCTGCACCATGATGATGAGTTGAGGATTCAACTCAAAGCTACTAACTCCGATGGAGGGTATACAGATACTACTCCCATATGAAGCAGTAGTGGGGTTAGCATATGACCCCAAAGTCCTTCTGGACTGTTCATTTCCACTTAAGTCCATGATGAAGAAAGGGAGATGATGTGAATTTATTCTATTTATTTTATTATATATAAAAATTTCGAAATAATAATAATAAAATAAAATAAAATAAAGACGACAATAAAAATAAAATTTAATAAAAATAAAAGTAAAAATAAAAAAAATTAAAAAAATTAAAAATATTTTATGAAGATTTTCAAAAAAGTGAGGAGAGAGAAAGTGGTTAGGACATTTTTGAAATTGAAATCTGAATTTTTATAAAAAAATTCGAAATTGTGGCTTAAAAATAGTTAGAGAAGATATTTTTTTTTTGAATTTTGAATTTTATGAGGAAAGAGAAAAACACACAAAAGACACAAGACTTAAAATTTTTAGATCTAATCCTCCTTGTTTTTCGAAAATTTTGGAGGGAAAACACCAAGGAACACCAAACTTAAAAATTTTAAGATCAAAACACAAAGAAGACTCAAGAACACCTTGAAGATTCACAAGAACAATAAGAACAAAAGAAAGAACACCAAACTTAAAATTTTTAGAAAACTTCAATAAAATTTTTGAAAATTATAAAAAGATTAACAATAAAACACCAAACTTAAAGTTCGGCACAAGATTCAATCAAAGAAAAATTATTTTTGAAAAAGATTTTAAAAAGAAGATACCCAATTACCAAGAACATAGACCAACGCTCTAGCCAATTGGGCAGTAAAGGTAACACTTGTTTTGAAGAGGTATATATATATATATATATATATATATATATATATATATATATATATATATATATATATATATATATATATATATATATATATATATATATATAATTTTTTTTGGAAGACTAATGTTTTGGAAAACAACAAGAAAAACAAGAAAAGACACAGAACAAGAAAAACTAAAAATCAAACAAGAAAAATAAACAAGAACAACTTGAAGATCAAAGAAAACAAATTCGAAAATTTAAAAGGAAAATATAAAATATGCAATTGACACCAAACTTAGAACAAGACACTAACTCATGAAAAATTAAAAATTAATAAGGAAAAGGTAATATTTTTGAAAAATTTTTGAAGAGAAATTAAAGGACTCAAATTTAATGACTCTATAGTATCAATACTCTATTCCTAATCTAAGCAACAAAATAAACCTTTAGTTGTTCAAACTCAAACAATCCCCAGCAACAGTGCCAAAAACTTGGTGCACGAAAATTACTTCACACTATGTAATTCAGCACAACTAACCAACAAGTGCACTGGGTCGTCCAAGTAATACCTTACATGAGTAAGGGTCGAATCCCACGGAGATTGTTGGCTTGAAGCAAGCTATGTTTATCTTATTATTCTTAGTCAGGATGCCAACAACAGTGTTTTTCAAGTTCAATGGAAAAAGGAAAAAGGGCATAAAATAAATACTTATTGTGCAATAATGGAGAATATGTTGGAGTTTTAGAGATGCTTTGTCTTCTGAATTCCTGTAACATAATGTTTTCTCTTATGCAAAAGTGCAAAGTTCCTTCCATGGCAAGCTCTATGTAGGGTGTCACCATTTTCAATGGCTACTTCCCATCCTCTCAGTGAAAATGGTCCAAATGCTCTGTCACAGCACGGCTAATCAACTGTTGGTTCTCGATAATGTCGAAATAGAATCCATTGATTCTTTTGCGTTTGTCATCACGCCCAACACTCGCGAGTTTGAAGCTCGTCACAGTCATCCAATCCCAGAATCCTACTCGGAATACCACAGACAAGGTTTAGACTTTCCGGATTCTCATGAATGCCACCATCAATTCTAGCATATACCACGAAGATTCTGATTAAGGAATCTAAGAGATACTCATTCAATCTGATGTAGAATGGAGGTGGTTGTCAGGCACACGTTCATGGATTGAGGAAGGTGAAGAGTGTCACGGATCATCATCTTCTTCATAGTGAGGCGCGAATGAACATCTTAGATAGGAACAAGCGTGTTTGAATGAAAAACAGAAATAATTGCATTAATTCGTCGAGACGCTGCAGAGCTCCTCACCCCCAACAATGGGGTTTAGAGACTCATGCAGCCAAAAGGTACAAATTTCATATCTAAAAATGTCATGAGATACAAAATAAGTCTTTAAAAGTTGTTTAAATACTAAACTAGTAACTTAGGTTTACAAAAAATGAGTAAACTAAGATAATTGGTGCAGAAATTCACTTCTGGGGCCCACTTGGTGCGTGCTGGGACTGAGACTTAAGCTTCTCACGTGCCTGGGCTGTTTCTGGAGTTGAACGCTAGGTTGTAACCTGTTTCTGGCGTTGAACTCCAACTTGTAACCTGTTTCTAGCGCTGAACGCCAGACTGCAACATGAAACTAGCATTCACGTCGTCTATCTACGCGCAACGTATGGACTATTATATATTGCTGAAAAGCCCTCGATGCCTACTTTCCAACCCAATTGAGAGCGCGCCAATTCGACTCCTGTAGCTCCAAAAAATCCATTCCGAGTGCAGGGAGGTTAGAATCCAAAAGCATCAGCAGTCCTTTTTCAGCCTAAATAAATTTTTGCTCAGCTCCCTCAATTTCATCCAGAAAATACCTAAAATCATAGAAAAACACACAAACTCATAGTAAAATCCAGAATTATGATTTTTGCTTAAAAACTAATAAAATTCTATTAAAAACTAATTAAAACATGCTAAAATCTACATGAAATTACACCCAAAGAGCGTATAAAATATCTGCTAATCAGTCATGCATGTTTTTACCGGAGATTTATCAAGGACTTCAGTAAGGTAGCTTTACCTTTATCTAGACTGCTACAGAAGGATGTTGAATTTGAGCTGAGTGAGGACTATATGGAAGCGTTTGATAAGCTGAAGATCGCATTGACTCAAGCTCCAATTGTGCGAGGACCAAACTAGAGTCAGCCCTTTGAGATTATGTGTGACGCCTCTGACGAGCGGATAATTTATATGCTTTTTGGCATTATTTTTAGTATGTTTTTAGTATGTTTTAGTTAGTTTTTATTATATTTTTATTAGTTTTTAGTTAAAATTCACTTTTCTGGACTTTACTATGAGTTTGTGTGTTTTTCTGTGATTTCAGGTATTTTCTGGCTGAAATTGAGGGACCTGAGCAAAAATCTGATTCAGAGCCTGAAAAGGACTGCAGATGCTGTTGGATTCTGACCTCCCTGCTCTCAATTGCGTTGGAAAGTAGACATCCTGAGCTTTCCAGCAATGTATAATAGTCCATACTTTACCCGAGATTTGATGTCCCAAACAGGTGTTCCAAGTCAGCTCAAGAATTCTGGCGTAAAACGCCGGAACTGGCACAAGAATGGGAGTTAAACGCCCAAACTGGCACAAAAGCTGGCGTTTAATTCCAAGAAAAGTCTCTACACATGAAAGCTTCAATGCTTAGCCCAAGCACACACCAAGTGGGACAGGAAGTGGATTTTTATGTCATTTACTCATCTTTGTAAACCCTAAACTACTAGTTCTCTACAAATAGGACCTTTTGCTATTGTATTTGACATCTTTAGATCACTTTAGATCTTTTGATCATCTTTGGACGTCTAGTTCTTAGATCATTGGGGGGGCTAGCCTCACGGCCATGCCTAGACCTTGTTCTTATGTATTTTCAACGGTGGAGTTTCTACACACCATAGATTAAGGTGTGGAGCTCTACTGTACCTCGAGTATTAATGCAATTACTATTGTTCTTCTATTCAATTTAGCTTATTCTTGTTCTAAGATATTCATTCTTACCCAAGAACTTGATGAATGTGATGATTATGTGATGCTCATCATCATTCTCACTTATGAACACGTGCCTGACAACCACTTCTGTTCTACAAGCAAACAAGGCTTGAATATTTATCTCTTGGATTCCTTAATTGGAATCTTCGTGGTATAAGCTAGAATTGATGGTGACATTCAAGAGAATCTGAAAGCTTTAAACCTTGTCTATGGTATTCTGAGTAGGATTCAAGGATTGAATGACTGTGACGAGCTTCAAACTCCTGAAGGCTGGGCGTTAGTGACAGACGCAAAAGAATCACTGGATTCTATTCCAACCTGATTGAGAACCGACAGATGATTAGCCGTGCTGTGACAGAGCGCGTTGAACATTTTCACTGAGAGGACGGAACTGTAGCCATTGACAACGGTGATGCCCAACATACAGCTTGCCATGGAAAGGAGTAAGAAGGATTGGATGAAGACAGTAGGAAAGCAGAGAGACGGAAGAGACAAAGCATCTCCATACACTTATCAGAAATTCTCACCAATGAATTACATAAGTATCTCTATCTTTATTTTATGCTTTATTCATAAATCATCCATAACCATTTGAATCTTCCTGACCGAGATTTACAAGATGACCATAACTTGCTTCATACTAACAATCTCCGTGGGATCGACCCTTACTCGCGTAAGGTTTATTACTTGGACGACCCTGTGCACTTGCTGGTTAGTTGTGCGAAGTTGTGATAAAGAGTTGAGATTGCAATTGAGCGTACCATGTTGATGGCGCCATTGATGATCACAATTCCGCACACCAAGTTTTTGGTGCCGTTGCCGGGGATTGTTCGAGTTTGGACAACTGACGGTTCATCTTGTTGCTTAGATTAGGTATTTTTTTCAGAATTTTTAAGAATAAATTCTAGAGTTTCAAGGTGATGTTCTTATCATCACCAAAGCTGATTGATTCTCATCAATTTAGCTCTTGAATGTAATGTCCTGCAGAAGCTTGGCTAGCCATGTCTAATTTCTTTAGACTAAAGCTTTAGACTAACATTGCATGATTCCTAGAATTCTTTTTAAAAATTTTGAATCTCTTTATTTTCTTTTCCATATAATTCTCGAGAAAAAAATCCAAAAAAATTACAAAATCATAAAAACCAAAAATATTTTATGTTTCTTGTTGAGTCTAGTGTCTCACTTTAAGTTTGGTGTCAATTACATGTTTCTATTCTTCTTGCCTTTTTTCGAATTCAATCATGTGTCTTCATTGATCTTCAAGTTGTTCTTGATGATTTCCTTACTCTGATCTTTAAATTCTCTTGTCTTGAGTGTTTTGTTGTTTCTCATATGCATTCTCAATTTGTTAGTGTCAATAGTATACAAACTTCTAAGTTTTGTGTCTTGCATGCGTTGTTTATTTGATCTTAGTTTCATTTTGATTATTCCTCATCATTAAAAATACAAAAAAAATTTTAATTTGTGTCTTTTCAAGTCAATAATACAGAGAATTGAAGATTCAGAACATACAGCAGAGGAATTACACAGAAAAAGCTGGGCGTTCAAAATGCCCAGTGAGGAAGGAAAACTGGCGTTTAAACGCCAGCCAGGGTACCTGGCTGGGCGTTTAACACCCAAAAGGGTAGCATTTTGGGCGTTAAACGCCAAAATGGATACCATTCTGGGCGTTTAACGCCAGGATGGCACAAGAGGGAAGATTTTGTTATTAATTCAAATTTTTTTTTCAAGTTTTCAAAATTTTTCAAAATCAAATCTTTTTCAAATCATATCTTTTCAATCATATATTTTCAAAATCAATTTCTTTCCATTTTCAAAAATACTTGCTAACAATTAATGATTTGATTCAACATTTCAATTATGTTGCCTTTTCTGTTGAGAAAGGTTTAATGTCTGAATCATATCTTTTAAATTTCTTGTTAGCCAAGTCATTAATTTTCAAAATCAAATCTTTTTAAATTGTTTTTCAAATTATATCTTCTCAATCATATCTTTTTAAAACCATAACTTTTCAATCATATCTTTTTAATCACATCTTTTTCAAAATAGTTTTCAATCATATCTTTTTTATTTCTACTTTCAAAAATCTTTTTCAAAAATCATTTTATTTTTTTCCCAATCTTAGTTTTCGAAAATCAATTACTTTTTTTCAAAATTTCTTTTAATTAAGTCACTTTAATTTTCGAAAATTTCTTCCCCTCTTCTCACGTCCTTCTATTTATGGACTAACACTACTCCTCAATGCACAATTCGAACCCTATCTCTCTTGATAAGTTCAAATTCTTCTACCTCCTCCTTCTATTCTTCTTTTCCTCTGACATCTCAAGGAATCTCTATATTGTGACATAGAGGATTCCATATTTTCTTGTTCTCTTCTCTTTCATATGAGCAGGAGCAAAGACAAAAGCATTCTTGTTGAGGCTGACCCTGAACCTGAAAGGACCTTGAAGCGAAAGCTAAGAGAAGCTAAAGCACAACTCTCTATAGAGGACCTAACAGAAATCTTCAAACAAGAAGAACCCATGGCAGCCGAAAACAACAATAATGCCAACAATACAAGGAAGGTGCTTGGTGACTTTACTGCACCTACTCCCGACTTCTATGGGAGAAGCATCTCTATCCCTGCCATTGGAGCAAACAACTTTGAGCTTAAGCCTCAATTAGTTTCTCTAATGCAACAGAATAATGGGGTTGACTAATGGGGTTGACCCTGAGGTCTACAGACTTATGCTATTTTCTTTTGCTGTAAGTGACAGAGCTAGGACATGGTTGGACTCACAACCTAAAGAAAGCCTGAACTCTTGGGAAAGGCTAGTCAATGCCTTCTTGGAAAATTTCTTCCCACCTCAAAAATTGAGTAAGCTTAGAGTGAAAGTCCAAACCTTCAGACAGAAGGAAGGTGAATCCCTCTATGAAGCGTGGGAAAGATACAAACAATTGATCAGAAAGTGTCCCTCTGACATGCTTTCTGAATGGAGCATCATAGGTATCTTCTATGATAGTCTATCTGAACTGTCCAAGATGTCATTGGATAGCTCTGCTGGAGGATCTCTTTATCTGAAGAAGACGCCTGCAGAAGCTCAAGAACTCATTGAAATGGTTGCAAATAACCAATTCATGTACACTTCTGAAAGGAATCCTGTGAACAATGGGACGAATCAGAAGAAAGGAGTTCTTGAGATTGATACTCTGAATGCCATATTGGCTCAGAACAAAATATTAACTCAGCAAGTCAATATGATTTCTCAAAGTCTATCTGGAATGCAAGCTACACCAGGCAGTACTAAGGACGCTTCATCTGAAGAAGAAGCTTATGATCCTGAGAACCCTTCAATGGAAGAGGTGAATTACATGGGAGAACCCTATGGAAACACCTATAATCCTTTATGGAGAAATCATCCAAATCTATCATGGAAGGATCCACATAGACCTCAACAAGGTTTCAACAACAATAATGGTGGAAGAAACATGTTTGGCAATGGCAAGCCTTTTCCATCATCTTCTCAGCAACAGATAGAGAATTCTAAGCAGAGCCACTCTGACTTAGCAACCATGGTCTCTGATCTAATCAAAACCACTCAAAATTTCATGACTGAAACAAGGTCCTCCATTAGAAACTTGAAGGCACAAGTGGGTCAGCTGAGTAAGAAAGTTACTGAACTCCCTCATAGTACTCTTCCAAGCAATATAGAAGAGAATCCAAAAGGAGAGTGTAAGGCCATCAACATGGCTGAATTTGGAAAGGAGAAAGAGGCAGTGAGTGCCACAGAGGACCTCAATAGACGTCCACTGACCTCCAATGAGTTCCCTAATGAGGAACCATGGGAATTGAGGCTCACACTGAGACCATAGAGATTCCATTGGAATTACTTCTGCCATTCATGAGCTCTGATGAGTATTCTTCCTCTGAAGAGGACGAAGATATCACTGAAGAGCAAGTTGCTAAGTACCTTGGAGCAATCATGAAGCTAAATGACACGTTATTTGGTAATGAGACTTGGGAGGATGAACCCCCTTTGCTCACCAAAGAACTGGATGACTTGACTAGGCAGAGATTACCTCAAAAGAGACAGGACCTTGGAAAGTTCTCAATACCTTGTACCATAGGCACCATGACCTTTGAGAAGGCTCTGTGTGACCTTGGGTCAAGCATAAACCTCATGCCTCTCTCTGTAATGGAGAAGCTAGGGATCTTTGAGGTGCAAGCTGCAAGAATCTCACTAGAGATGACAGACAATTCAAGAAAACAAGCTTATGGACTTGTAGAGGATGTTCTGGTAAAGGTTGAAGACCATTACATCCCTGCTAATTTCATAGTCCTAGAGACTGGGAAGTGCATGGATGAATCCATCATCCTTGGTAGACCCTTCCTAGCCACAGCAAAGGCTGTGATTGATGTTGACAGAGGAGAATTGATCATTCAAGTGAATGAAGAATCCATTGTGTTTAAGGCTCAAGGATATCCCTCTGTAACCATGGAGAGGAAGCATGAAGAGCTTCTCTCAAAACAGAGTCAAACAGAGCCCCCACAGTCAAACTCTAAGTTTGGTGTTGGGAGGCCACAACCAACTTTTAAGTTTGGTGTTGAACCCCCACATTCAAACTCTAAGTTTGGTGTTGGGAGGTTCCAACATTGCTCTGAGTATCTGTGAGGCTCCATGAGAGCCCACTGTCAAGCTACTGACATTAAAGAAGCGCTTGTTGGGAGGCAACCCAATGTTATATTTATCTATTTTACTTTGTTATTTTATGTTTTATATAGGTTGATGATCATGGGAAGTCACAAAATTAATTGAAAAAGCAAAAACAGAATAAAAAATAGAAAGAAAAATAGCACACCCTGAAGGAAAACTTGCTGGCGTTTAAACGCCTGTGAAGACAGCAAAATGGGCGTTTAACGCCCAGTCTGGCACCATTCTGGGCGTTTAACGCCAGAAAGGGGCACTAGACTTGTGTTTAACGCCAGGAATGGGCAAGAAGCTGGCGTTAAACGCCAGAAATGAGCACCAGCCCGGCGTTTAACGCCAGGATTGGCAAAAAGAGCATTTTTGCTCGCCACTTGGTGCTGGGATGAATTATCCTTGACACCTCAGGATCTGTGGATCCCACAGGATCCCCACCTACCCCACCACACACTCTCTCTTCTTCACCCATTCACCAATCACCTTAACGCCTCTTCCCCAAAAACCCTTCACCTATTAAATCCCACCATTCTCTTCACCACTCACATCCATCCTTCATAAAACCCTACCTACCTTACCATTCAAATTCAAACAACTTTCCCACCCAAACCCGCCCATACATGACCGAACCCTACCCCTCTCTCCACCCCTATATAAACCCATTTTCACCCCCTCATTTTCATACAACCTAAACACTACTTCTCCCCCTTGGCCGAACCACAAAGCCCCCTCCATCTCCTCTATTTTCTTTTTCTTCTACTCTCTTCTTTCTTCTTTTGCTCGAGGACGAGCAAACCTTCTAAGTTTGGTGTGGTAAAAGCATTGCTTTTTGTTTTTCCATTACCATTTATGGCATCTAAGGCCGGAGAAACCTCTAGAAAGAGGAATGGGAAGGCAAAAGCTTCCACCTCCGAGTCATGGGAGATAGAGAGATTCATCTCAAGGGTGCATCAAGACCACTTCTATGAAGTTGTGGCCATGAAGAAGGTGATCCTTGAGGTCCCTTTCAAACTCAAAAAGAGTGAATATCCGGAGATCCGACATGAGATTCAAAGAAGAGGTTGGGAAGTTCTTACCAACCCCATTCAACAAGTCAGAATCTTAATGGTTCAAGAGTTCTATGCCAATGCATGGATCACCAAGAACCATGATCAAAGTGTGAACCCAGATCCAAAGAATTGGCTTACAATGGTTTGAGGGAAATGCTTAGATTTTAGTCCGAAAAATGTAAGGTTGGCATTCAACTTGCCCATGATGCAAGGAGATGAACACCCTTACACTAGAAGGGTCAACTTTGATCAAAGGTTGGACCAAGTCCTCATAGACATTTGTAAAGAGGGCGCTCAATGGAAGAGAGATTCAAGAGGGAAGCCGGTTCAACTGAGAAGGCATGACCTCAAGCCCGTGGCTAGGGGATGGTTGGAGTTTATCCAACGCTCAATCATTCCCACTAGCAACCGGTCTGAAGTTACTATAGACCGGGCTATCATGATTCATAGCATCATGATTGGAGAGGAAGTAGAAGTTCATGAGGTTATAGCCCAAGAACTTTATAAGGTGGCAGACAAGTCCTCTACCTTAGCAAGCTTAGCCTTTCCTCATCTCATTTGTCACCTCTGTTATTCAGTTGGAATTAACATAGAGGAAGACATCCTCATTGATGAGGACAAGCCCATCACTAAGAAAAGGATGGAGCAAACAAGAGATCCCACTCATCATGAAATCCCTGAGATGCCTCAAGGGATGCACTTTCCTCCACAAAACTATTGGGAGCAAATCAATACCGCCCTAGGAGAATTGAGTTCCAACATGGGACAACTAAGGGTGGAGCACCAAGAACATTCCATCCTCCTCCATGAAATTAGAGAAGATCAAAGAATCATGAGAGAGGAGCAACAAAGGCAAGGAAGAGACATTGAGGAGCTCAAGCACTCCATAAGATCTTCAAGAGGAAGAACAAGCCGCCATCACTAAGGTGGACCCGTTCTTTAATCTCCTTGTTCTTTATTTTTCTTTTTTTTCCGAATTTTCATGCTTATGTTTATCCATGTTTGTGTCTTATGATCATTAGTGTCTTAGTGTCTATGCCTTAAAGTTATGAATGTCCTATGAATCCATCACCTTTCTTAAATGAAAAATGTTCTTAATTGAAAAAGAAAAGAATTACATGAATTTCAAATTTTATAACAGATTAATTATTTTTATGTGATGGCAATACTTTGACTTCTGAATGTATGCTTGAACAGTGCATATGTCTTTTGAATTTGTTGTTCATGAATGTTGGCTCTTGAAAGAATGATGAAAAAAAGAGACATGTTACTGAGGATCTGAAAAAATCATAAAAATGATTCTTGAAGCAAGAAAAAGTAGTGAATACAAAAAAAACGAAAAAAAAGGGGGAAAATTTTAGTCGTGATCCAAGGCAAAAAGAGTGTGCTTAAGAACCCTGGACACCTCTAATTGGGGACTATAGCAAAGCTGAGTCACAATCTAAAAAGGTTCACCCAGTTATGTGTCTGTGGCATGTATGTATCCGGTGGTAATACTGGAAGACAGAGTGCTTTGGGCCACAGCCAAGACTCATAAAGTAGCTGTGTTCAAGAATCATCATACTTAACTAGGAGAGTCAATAACACTATCTGGATTCTGAGTTCCTATAGAAGCCAATCATTCTGAATTTCAAAGGATAAAGTGAGATGCCAAAACTGTTCAAAGGCAAAAAGCTGAAAACCCCGCTCATCTAATTAATACTGATCTTTATAGATGTTTTTGGAATTCATTGCATATTCTCTTCTTTTTATCTTATTTGATTTTCAGTTTCTTGGGGACAAGCAACAATTTAAGTTTGTTGTTGTGATGAGCGGATAATTTATACGCTTTTTGGCATTGTTTTTAGTATGTTTTAGTCAGTTTTTATTATATTTTTATTAGTTTTTAGTTAAAATTCACTTTTCTGGACTTTACTATGAGTTTGTGTGTTTTTCTGTGATTTCAGGTATTTTCTGGCTGAAATTGAGGGACCTGAGCAAAAATCTGATTCAGAGGCTGAAAAGAACTGCAGATGCTGTTGGAACGTAGACATCCTGGTCTTTCCAGCAATGTATAATAGTCCATACTTTGCCCGATATTTGATGGCCCAAACAGGCGTTCTAAGTCAGCTCAAGAATTCTGGCGTAAAACACCGGAACTGGCACAAGAATGGGAGTTAAATGCCCAAACTGGCACAAAAGCTGGCGTTTAACTCCAAGAAAAGTCTTTACACATGAAAGCTTCAATGCTCAGCCCAAGCACGCACCAAGTGGGCCCGGAAGTGGATTTTTATGTCATTTACTCATCTTTGTATACCCTAAGCTACTAGTTCTCTACAAATAGGACCATTTGCTATTGTATTTGACATCTCTAGATCACTTTAGATCTTTTGATCATCTTTGGACGTCTAGTTCTTAGATCATTGGGGGGGCTGGCCTCATGGCCATGCCTAGACCTTGTTCTTATGTATTTTCAACGGTGGAGTTTCTACACACCATAGATTAAGGTGTGGAGCTCTGCTGTACCTCGAGTATTAATGCAATTACTATTATTCTTCTATTCAATTCAGCTTATTCTTGTTCTAAGATATTCATTCGTACCCAAGAACTTGATGAATATGATGATTATGTGACGCTCATCATCATTCTTACTTATGAACACGTGCCTGACAACCACTTCCATTCTACAAGCAAACGAGGCTTGAATATTTATCTCTTGGATTCCTTAATCGAAATCTTCGTGGTATAAGCTAGAATTGATGGCGGCATTCAAGAGAATCCGGAAGGTCTAAACCTTGTCTGTGGTATTCTGAGTAGGATTCAAGGATTGAATGACTATAACGAGCTTCAAACTCCTGAAGGCTGGGCGTTAGTGACAGACGCAAAAGAATCATTGGATTCTATTCCAACCTGATTGAGAACCGACAGATGATTAGCCATGCTGTGACAGAGCGCGTTGAACATTTTCACTGAGAGGACAGGACTGTAGCCATTGACAATGGTGATGCCCAACATACAGCTTGCCATGGAAAGGAGTAAGAAGGATTGGATGAAGACAGTAGTAAAGCAGAGAGACGGAAGGGACAAAGCATCTCCATACGCTTATCTGAAATTCTCACCAATGAATTACATAAGTATCTCTATCTTTATTTTATGCTTTATTCATAAATCATCCATAACCATTTGTATCTGCCTGACTGAGATTTACAAGATAACCATGGCTTGCTTCATACCAACAATCTCCGTGGGATCGACCCTTACTCGCGTAAGGTTTATTACTTGGACGACCCAGTGCACTTGCTGGTTAGTTGTGCGAAGTTATGATAAAGAGTTGAGATTGCAATTGAGCGTACCATGTTGATGGCGCCATTGATGATCACAATTCCGCGCACCAGCCTCCAACCATGGTGTAGGAGCGGCGCTGGCCCAGCGCGCAGGTAAGGACCCTTTCGTAATTGCATATACTTCAAAGACCTTAGACGCTGCTCAGTCTAATTACACTACCACTGAAAAAGAGCTTTTAGCTATTGCTTTTGCTCTGGATAAATTCCGAGCCTATTTACTTGGTACTAAAGTGGTAGTGTACTTAGACCATGCAGCTCTCAAATATCTGTTAGCTAAAAAAGAGTCCAAACCAAGACTGATACGTTGGATACTGCTACTGCAAGAATTTGATTTAGAAATTAAGGATATGAGTGATTCTCAGAATTTAGTGGTGGACCACTTGAGTCCCCTTGAGCACATCAAGTATGACTCCACTCCTATCAATGATGCCTTTCCATTTGATAGCTTGCATGCAGTATCTGAAGTAGTTCCTTGGTATGCACATGTAGCTAATTATCTAGTTAGCCATATCTTTCCTTCCAATTTTACTAAGCATCAGAGGGACAAGCTGAAAAGCGAGTCCAAATATTATATTTGGGATGATCCATACTTATGGAGGTATGATGCTGACCAGATAATTAGAAGATGTATGCCTCAATCAGAATTCCAATCCATTTTAGAGGCCTGCCACTCCTCTGAGAGTGGTGGACATTTGGCCCTCAAAGAACAGCTAAAAAAATTTTAGACTGTGGATTCTGGTGGCCTACTCTTTTTAAAGATGCTGCTGCCTTCTGTAAATCTTGTCCTCCATGCCAAAGGTTTGTGAATATATCCAGGAGGGATGAGATGCCCCAACAAATTATGCTATTCTGTGAAATTTTTTATGTTTGGGGCATTGACTTCATGGGTTCATTTCCAAACTCTAGTGGTTATCTTTATATACTGTTGGCTGTAGATTATGTTTCTAAATGGGTGGAAGCTATTCCTACCCACACTAATGATGCTAACACTGTTGTCTCCTTTGTTAGAAACCATATTATCTGTCGCTTTGGATCACCACGAGCAATCATGAGTGATCAAGGCACTCACTTTTGTAACAAGAGATTAGCAGGACTACTAAAGAAGCATGGGATTGTCCACAAGGTAACAACTGCCTACCACCCACAGACTAATGGACAAGTAGAGGTGTCTAACAGAGAGATAAAGTGTATCCTAGATAAGATAGTTAAGCCTAATAGGAAGGACTGGAGCACCAGGCTACAAGATGTGCTTTGGGTATATCGGACAGCATACAAGACACCAATCGGGATGAGCCCCTTCCGCCTAGTATACAGAAAGGCTTGCCACCTCCCTGTGGAGGTGGAACACAAGGCATTCTGGGCAGTGAGAGAAATCAACATGGGATTTGAGAAGGCCGGAGTAGAAAGAAAAATGCAACTACAAGAATTAGAGAACATTCGCTTAGAAGCATATGATAACTCCAGGCTTTACAAAGAAAAGATGAAAGTTGTGCATGATAAGCACATTAAACGGTGAGAGTTCAGACCTGGAAAATTAGTTCTTCTTTACAACTCCAGGTTGAGACTCATGCCAAGCAAGTTGACATCAAGGCGGGAAGGTCCCTACAAAGTAGAGAAAGCAGAGCCATATGGAGTCTTCCACCTGAGCGATCCTTCAAGTTCCAATCTCATCAAAGTTAATGGACATCGCTTAAAGCTGTATCATGGTGAGAAGATAAAGGACAATAAAGAGATAGAGGTTTTTCTCTTGGAGGACCCGCCAACAGAAGCAGATTAAGCTGGAGGCCCATCCAACTTAAGCACGTTAAAGCAAAGTGCTGGGTGGGGGACACCCACCATGGTATGATCGTTCCTCTCTTCTTACTTCTATTTTTAGTTACTCTTCTCATTATTTTTGCATATAGCCTGCATTTGCATCTACACAAAAAAATGAACAGAAAGTTGCATGGGAACAGTGCAAAGAGTGTGCCAATCGCACAAGCATCACCACCCGTACGCGTCCCTCATGCATATGCGTCATCTGAGAAATTGGCACTCCACGCGTACGCGTCAATGACGCGCACACGTGCCCTTGCGAATTTGACGTAAAAGGATTTTTGGCCGAAAGTTGGGCTGGCTTGGTGCTGGCACTGTGCCCGAGGCACGAATCGCATCACGCGTACACGTCGTAAACGCGTGCGCGTCACTTTCAACATAAGCACCTTCACGCATGCGCGTGCCTGACGCGAACGCGTCACCTGATATTTTGGCACACATCCCAATTTGAACAAAGGGTTGTGTGAGAGCCACGTTGCCCTCATGCTAGAAGCACAAACACGGTCATGCGTCCGCGTAACTGACGCTTACGCATCACCTTTCCCTCTGCGCAATCCACGCGAACGCGTGGACCACGCGTGCGCGTCATTCGCGAATCCGTATCTGAACCCTACGCAGCTCTGTTTTTCATATCTTATCTTTTTCTTTTCTAACTTCTTTCTTCTCTCTTCTTCTTTCTTTTCTTTCTTCTATTATCTCCCTTCCTCATCTCAATTCTTCCCTTCTCTTCTTCTTTCTTTACTCTTTTCTTCTTCTTCCCTATTCTTTCATATTTTCTCAAATCCACAATCTCCATTACCTCCCTCCATCACCTTCTTCTCAAGGTTCTTCCTTTATCCATTTTTGCATTACGCTACTTGGTGTTAGATATCTTAATGGGTGATTAATTTTATAAATACTTGTGATTATTATTATAGAGTTGTTTGACAATTAATATTAATTTTTTTGGGATGCTTGCATGTTCCAATTTAATTCTTTTCCTATTATATTAAACATGCTTGCTAAGTGTTTGTGAAAAAGCCTGTATGGCGTTGTGCATTTTTAAATTATTCTATCCCATTACTCTAATGCCTGCTTTTCACAAAACCCCTTTCAATATTTTATTGATTGAATATAATATTCAATACAAACAGATTGTTAGTTTGAAACACTTGATAATCAAATTAGGCAATTAATGCTTGATCTATGCTACTCATGCCTTTGCCGGCATGCTAATAAACATCTTGCATCTTGCCATCATATGCCCTTGCTATATTTCCATTGATGAACTGATCCCATGGAATCGCGACCATATTTTTCGTTCACTATTTTCCTTACCTGGACATTGATTATCACTCGTACTATCCTCTTTCTTGCTCTAACCCTTGGACTTACATGCTACATTTCTTTCCCTTTCAGGATGGACACCAAGAAAGGTAAAGAGAAAGCTACCCCCAAGCCACAGGCAACGAGAGGCACAAAAAGAGCGCTAGCTGCGGAACCATCTTCAACAGCTGTCAAACCATCAACAAAGCGAGTCAAAAGGATCATCAAGGTCAATGAATCTGAAAAAGCCTTTCTAGCCAATGACACTGCGCGGTTCACTAACCGCTTCTGTGAGCAGATGTTCCCTATTCTGGCAGCAAGGAACTACAATAATGAGAACCTTCTTATCCTCCCTACAAACATTGTTGATCTAATAGATCCCCACATTGAAAAGAGACACTAAGATTTCTTACGGAAGAAGCCACGACAGGTCAATCTTTCATGGGTAGTCGAATTCTACTCCAACTTTCACATGCCAACCCTGAAGTCTATCTATGTCCATCAGAAGCAAGTCCTCATAACTGAAGAGGCCATTCAGCAAGCTTTAGATCTCCCCGCTGTTCCAGAAGGATTGGACGCATACCAAGAAGCTTCTCTCAAGCACCAGACATACCAATTTGACTGGGATGCCGTTCTCAGGGTTATAGCATTACCTGGCAGCTCATAGATCTATGGGTACCATCGATCCCACCCTAAGAGCATATTAGCTTCAGCACTTACCTTAGAGGCTCGAGTATGGGCACAAATTATGTCCCACTATGTCTTTTCGAGCACTCACGAGTCCTTTTTCACTGCAGACATGATCGTACTCATTTGGTGTATCCTTGCAAGCCATGGGACACGTACAGATTGCGGGTAACTTACCTTTTCCTGCCTTGGTTTCAGATCTAGTCTCCACAGCTGGAGTCTCCTACAGAGCTGGGGACACCAAAGCCATGATTCCACGGGATGATCAATATGTCTCTAACGGGAAGTACATCCGATCCCCAGCAGCCACTACTAGCCGAGCTGCAGACCCGGCCAGAGATATTTCTTCTCCATCCACATGATAAGCACCTTCAACAAATCAATTGCTCCATCAGATACTTGAGAGGTTGGACCGACAAGACCAGAAGGCAAAGCTAAGGGAGCGCTGTAACCAGCGCCGATTTACATACCTCAAGGAGCTGCTTGTTGGTAACCATCCACCTGACAATAACCCAGACACCCCGGACTCCACTTCATTTACCAGCACAGGGAGCCATGACGGTCCCGGTTGTGGAGACACTGCTACCAGCCCCCCTTTGTTTCTGACTGATGGCACCGAGGATGGTGCCAAGCTTTAAGTGTGGGGAGGTCGGTCAATACCTGACTTCCGGAGGTAACTTTTTTCTCTTAACACCAATAGATAAATTTTCTTTTGTTAGGATAGGATGGATTGCATAGTAATAGGTTTTTGCATGCATGTTCTACTTAATTGAAAAATAATAAGTTTCTTTTTAAGACCTTATTTTTGAAAAATTTTACTAATTTAAATCAAAATATTTGTGTTAAAACTTGTTTGAAGATTGTAAATTGGAACATGTTTTAAAGCTAGAACACACAACCTGTGAGATTTGAGCTTAATTACATGGTTACATTATTTAACCATAATATTCTATTCTTGTGTGTTTTCTTCTCTATAATTATAATTTTTATTTTGTTCCATCCTATATGTCCAATGTTTAGTGTATTTAAATGTATGCATATGATTGAGACCATCATTTGTTATTAGCTTACTTATCCCAAATAGTCTACCATTCCATTTACCATTGTTAGCCACTTTGAGTCTTTTAATCCCCATTTGTTCTATATTTTACCACATCACTAAGCCTTAAGCGAAAAAAACAATTAATTACCCCAAATGAATCTTTGGTTAGCTTAAGTTAGAGATTGTGTGTCAATTAAGTGTGGGAAAACTGTGGGAACATAGGTTGATAGGAATGTGTTATATTTCTACTTTATTTAAATATTGGAAATTTGGGTGCCTACTCATGTAAGACCAAAAAAAAAAATTAAAAGTCCATGTGCATTGATATATTATGTTTGCTTTAAAAAAACCCCAAAAATATGCAAATCAATTAAATAAATAAGGGGACAAAACTACTCCAATATTTAGTGAATAAAAGATCAGTGTACATGTGATACAATTTAAAAGAAGGTTGATGCATGAGTATAAGATGAAAAAGTGGGAATTTTGGGTAGCTAGGCATGAATTTAGAAGTTATAAAGGGGGTGTGTGTGTGTGTGTGTATAGGTGAGAGCTTAGGTTAGTCAAGGATTCAATTTATAGCTCACTTAGCCATATATATATACCCTCACATTCATCTTAGCCCCATTACAACCTTGAAAAGACCTCATGATGTTTGTATTGATACATTAAATACTTGTTGATTGGTTAGGTGAAGAACAAAGTTTAGAAAGCATGACTAGAGAAGAGTAGAGTGATTACCCTATACACTTGATTGACTAAAGTGTATATACACTATCAGTGAGGGTTCAATGCTTGATTCTATGCTCCCTGCTTTCATGAGCCACCTTCTTACAAGTTTACTTGTCCTTACTGTAGGATTTGAATTAGTGGAATTTAAATTATGTTTGTCTTGAAGAACTTATTTACTTTTAACCAAGTAGACGAAATCATATAGTTGCATTCATACATAGGTTGCATTGCATTGCATTGCATGAGTCTTACTTTTCCCTACTTATTTATTTTATCTCCTTGAGCTAAGCATGAGAACATACTAACGTTTAAGTGTGGGGAGGTTAATAAACCACTATTTTATGGTTTATCTTGTGCTCAATTGAGTGGTTTTTATCAAGTCCTTGCCTACTTATTCATATGATTTGCATAGTTTTATAATTCCTTCCTAGTTTCATTCTATGATTGAAAACTTGCTTCCTAAAGTCTTTAATTTGTGTATTTTAAGTCTCCTTTATACCATTTGATGCCGTGATCCGTGTGTTAAGTGTTTCAGGCTTTATAGGGTAGGAATGGCTTAGAGAATGGAGAGGAAGTTTGCAAAAATGGAAGGAACACAAAAAATAAAGGAGATAACCAGCGAGCATTGACACGAATGCATGGCTCATGCGTGCACGTGATGTGGAGAAATTTGCAGCAACGCGTGCGCGTGCCTGACACGTATGCGTGGATTGGAGTTTTCACGAAGACGCATGCGTGTGACTGACGCGTACGCGTGATACACCAAGATGACCAGCAACTAACGCGTACGCGTGACATGCGCGATCTGCAGAATTAACAGAAATCGCTGGGGGCGATTTTGGGCCAAGTTTTGACCCAGATTCTGGCCCAGAAACACAGACTAGAGCCAGAAAACAACAGAGACTCAGGGGACATTCTCATTCTGCATAATTTTAGTTTAGTTTTGGAATTTAGGGAGAGATTTATACTTATTCCTCTAGGTTTTCTTCACATTCATAGTTTTAGAGTTTTATGGCTTTGCTTTGGATATTGAGAAGATTGATTACCTCCGTTGGAGCTTCCTCATTCTAGTTTGTTTCTCTATTCTTTACTCTTTTATTGTCCATTGACTCTGTTTAGATAAGTATGTTCATGATTTTGGGATTTATTAATGCAAAGAACCATTTTTACTTTTTATTGATTTTTAGTTATTAATTATCATGTCTCTCTTTTATTCCTCTCTTAATTCTGTGAAGGTTATATTCATGTCAATGGAGTAGCACTCCCACTTGACTTGGGAGTGATTAAGAGGAGACCCTTAAGTTGGAATGCTCAAGCGATTAGTTAATTTGGAAGTTATTGGATAATTCTCTATTTACTAACGCTAATTCTTCCTAAGGGAGAGGACTAGGATTTGCAAATAAAAATTAGCTCAATCACTTGACTTTCCTTTATTTAGTAAGGGTTAACTAAGTGAAAATAACAACCTCTTGAAGCTACACATGAGAAATTCCAATAAGGATAGAACTTCCAATTAATCTACCTCCGATCAAGACTTTTTATTTAATTATATAAATCCTCAACCACTTATCTCTCTGTTCTTCAACTCTTAAAATCCTTGGAAAACCTCTGATCAATAAAATAGCACTCTTCCTGCAACTCGTTGGGAGATGATCTGGGATTCATACTCCCAGTATTTTATTTCTAAAATTTTGTGACAACTCTTTTAAATTGGCACGCGGTATCTTCATTGTTTAAGAGCTATACTTGCAACGCAGTTTTCTCTATAAACTCTTAATCGGTGATTTTCCACCACGTCACCCAATAAGACAAAAAGGCCCATTTATGAGGTAGGCTCTTCACGATAAGCCCGACCTCTTAAAGAGGTCGGACATCAACAAAGAGGTCCAGCTCTACTTGATCTAAACGAGTAACTGCCTCCGGATATTTCTCCGCTACGTCTAGAAGGGATATCTTAACAGACTCCCAAGATAAAAGGAATAGTTATCTATCAGAAAAGATAGAACTACTCCAACAAAGGTGGTTAGCAGCTCTACTATAAATACATTGGAATCTCCAGGTATAATACACGTTCTATCTACTAAAAACCTACCTAAAATCTTTGCTAACTTAAAATATTGGATCGAAATCTTTTGCAGATACCATCTCCAACCTCTTCACGAGGAACTCGAACAAGTGGCATCTCGTCATTGAAGAGGTCAAATGCTACCACACTAAAAAATTTGAACCTCACGTTCTGCCCCAAATCAACGTTTCAGGCAACTATCGAAACAGAAACTAACCAATCAATTGCCAAGATTATTTAATCGATTAGATAGTGAAAACAATCAGTTGGTTGGCAAATTGAGTTTTTTATTGTGTTTCATGAAATGATCATTTAGAGGGTTTAACCATTCAATAGAATTGTTAAACCAATGGATTGACAGCTCAAACCAATTGTTTATGTGGCTCAAGAATTCAAATATTTCATGCAACAATTAGAAAAAAAATAATTGGATCCCTAATAAAATAGATTGGATAAGTGTCGGAAAGCCTGCAACGGGTAATTTGGTAAAATGACTTATTTAATTTGCATCAACTTTGTAACGTCTCTAAGGTTTGGCATTCCTAAATATAAAGACATGAAAGCCATATATCATAATAATCTATCATATCGATTTATAATATTTTTGTCACAATCAAGGAAAGAGATTATTTAATATTAAAAAGAAAAATCAAAAGGATATATTTATCTTTTCATAATTATTTATAAGGATATTTTAGTATATATATAGGAATGGCAATACCACTCGAACTCGTAGGTATTTATCCTGCTCCCTATTCCGCACCGGGGTGGGTTCTTAAGAGGGGGAAGCGGAGTCGGATTTAGGTAATATCCGCCCCACTATATATAATATATATAATTTTAATATATAATATGTATAATATACGTAAAATAATTAGTAAATGATTAATAATATTGTATCATATTTAAATTTTTATTTTAATTTATGTTTTGTATGTGATGATAGTTATATAAATTTTAAAATTTAATTTTATTTATTAGATTTTAATAATTATAGGGGCGAGTAGGGACAGGTACCCACAGGGGCGGGTTAGGGTTCAACGTTTTACTACTCGCGGATAGAAACGGAACGGGTTCTATGCAAATTGTTGTACGGTGGGCCAGGGTCGGATAGAGCAAAAACCCGCCCATACCCGCCCGTTGCCACCCCTATATATATATAATAATATAAAAATTCTTTTTAAAAAATAATAAATAAATGCCGATTGAAATAATATGATCCATGAGTAATTTTTTATTCTGCTATGTTTTTATGATATTAGGACGTATTATTTAATCATTGTACTAAAATAAGCACCTATTAAAGATTAATCTTCACCTAACCATATATAATTTGTTGTGTAGCAGAGAATAATTAGAAAAAAATAATAGAAGAATTAAGAAAAAGGGAAAAAATAGACTCAAAGTAACTTTAATTTGCATTATTATATTACCGATACTCTTCTGACTGCAAATTCATCCAAAAAGATTAAAAGAAAAACGAGTAAGAAATAAATAAGACTACAGCCATTAATATAGGTACTGGGAAAGATTTTTTCTACACAGGACAAAATCTTTCTCGACCTGATTTTTTCAGTAGGAAAATTTTATGGCACTAGTGAAAGTGCCTATTAGGATCTTTCATTTTTGTTTCAAATTCGCCCATTCTTCCCTGCTCTATCCATGATCTCACTAGGAACATTAACATCAATGTTTTCAAAAATGTTTGATCCTGATTTTGTGCTATCCCTTATTGGCAATTCTTGGCCCTCAACTTTCACTGCTTCTGTATTATTCACATTGTCTTTGCTTTTTCCCCATACCACAGTGTATAGCCCACAAACAATTACAATAGCTCCAATTACGCTGTAAATGAACAAGTTAGCATATTTATTAACTGAATAGTGTCTCAGACTCTCAGCAAGAACTAAACATAAGACTTTGATATGGAACTGACCTTCCAAGATGAATTTGCTCAGCCAAGACAATGGTACCCAATGCAGCAGTGATAATCATAATTAGAGGACTGAAAGAAGTCACAAAAACTGGTCCACGTTCCCTGGTCACAACTCCTTGTACATAATATGCAATTCCAGAACACACCACTCCCTGGTTGAAGAGCATTAAATTATTTATAAATTAAATCGCCATACTAATAATAATAATAATTGAATTAAACCAAGATAATAAGTCTAATATATAACTCACAGAATAAACACAAGCTAGAAGCCTTGAGTCCCAGCCAATGGACCAAACACTCATATCACGTTCAAAGATAAAGGTTGCAATTGCACCCTCAAAAATACCCAAAAAGCATATCCAAGATGTGAGTGAAAGCTCTGCTGGGTACATCTTCAAAGTCAAAGACTAAAATTCCACAAAATAGAAACACTACTAGTCAGAATCTTATATTAAATACAATAAAATTTGACTAAACTCTCCAAGCTAAATTTTTTATATGAAAAATCTGATATTTTATATGGATGTATCGGTAACCTATAAATATACAAAATATTGAGATGAATTACTGCAAATAATTTTGCTTTGTTAAATTCAAAAAGATTGAATTACAAACATTTTTTTTACGAAACCCATTTTCATGTAATTCACTAATATGGGGCCGTATCTTAATTTACAATGAACTTACTTGCAAGATAAAGAAGCTAGCCCAACCACCACAACTTGCAATGAGCATGAGTGTGCCAATCACCCAGTTTTGTTCAGAAGGCTCAGTTCTTGAACCGCTACGACTATCATGGTGGATGTCTCCTCCTCCATGTCCCTTTATGAACTCAAGTGCTGGTCCTTTGTACAGGGTCATGATCATGGCTCCTGACACTGTCACTATTGTTCCAATTACCTTCGCTACGCTGTGAATCTTTCTCAAATTCACTGTCTCTAACCTGGTTAACAATAATAAGCAAAAATTGCAACAAGAATAATAATCTTGTTAGACATATATATATATATATTATTAAAACATACATAGCTTAGATATTCTTCTTGTTGCTCAACACAACTTACACAGGGAATATCATCACATTGTTGGACAACATTATATGATTCAAAATTGTTATATATAATATGGTATCTACTATGGTCATGTGTAAAATTAATTGAGTTTTATGCTTTAATTTCGATAAACTTAGGATATTAGTACACAACATCATGATATATACTAACGTTTTTGTTGGACATTTTATATCTGTTGAATTACATATTTCTTAATTAATTTAAAATTACATGTTTTAACCAAATAAGATCAAAGAAGGAAAAATAAATAAATAAACAAAATTGAAAAGAGAAAAAAGAATGGTGTGTTAATATTAGTTAAATTTTTTTTAGAATTTATAATTTAAAATTAAAATAAAAAAAGCCAACTTTCTAATATTACTCATGTTATATTAATGCCTATGCCGCAGCTGCTCATTAATAATCATGTTGTGGTGAACTAGTAGTTATTGGAGCTTCCATCAACAATTACCTGAAAATGAGAGCCATAACAAAAGTAATGGCTGGGAGGACATTAACAATGGCCGATGCAAACGTTGTTGAGGTGCTCTTCATACCCATGTTGTACAAATTTTGGTCAAGAACTGGCCTGTATGTTGTAAACAAATAAAATTAGCATTCCTCAAATAAATTTTTTATATATAATATAATGTAATATAACTATTTAGGTATTTTTATCCAAATAAGTATCGTTTGATTGATCTTATTGCTCATATTTTCTAAACAAAAAAGATTTAGTATAAGACAAAGAAAAATATATGTATAATTTATGCTTCAAATTTTAAAAGGATCTTGTATAAAGGATTTTTTTTTATAATATAATGACTTATGCCCCTTTATTGAATAGTTTAAATTTTTCAATAAGTAATTTGATCATGATGGTTAAAAATGAAGTGTAATATATAACATGTATACTATCATTTCAAATAATGTGTAGGTTAATAATATATAGATCTAATAATAATCAAATCCATTAGGGAAAAAAGAAAATCTAGTACTTTGTGAATAGAAGTACAAAAGATGAAAAGATGGGCCAAGCTATTTCCTTCTTAGGCTAGATGACAGATTCCCATTGCTCATGGTATATATAATCAAGAATAATTCCGATTTGTCGAAGCATGTTGAACGTTTTTTTTACAAATTTATGTTAAAGTTAGTAATGAAAAATAAATATATTTTCTATAAAGTTAATAAGACTATTTATATTATAAATTCGTTTCAAAACAATGAATTTAAATTTATTCTTATACAAAAAATATCTTGCCCATACAAGCATATTTTGTAGTCACCAAAAAAAAAAAAAAAATACAAGCATATTTTGTTACATGAGTGAGATAGATGTAAATGAATCTCAAGGGTTTTATATCCATACTACTAGTGCGTGCTCCATATGCTCAACCAAGGGTGAATAGCTATAAATTATGTTCTTAATTAAGATGTTAGTAACGCTAGAATTATTTAGAGGTATAAATTAATCCTTTTATAGACCATGTTAACACGGCACCATGGACTTTCAGACCCTTTCGTTACGTGATCAAATTATTAAAAGGCCAAAACAAATTGAATTTGTTGGTAGGTGAGAAAATGAATGTTGGATACATTTGCATTTTTTGTTTTTTGTTAATGATTTTGACAGCACAATGTTTAATTTTAACTTTATTTTATTTTGAATTTCACAAAATATCGTATAAGTATTTATGGAATTTTATATTATAAAAATTAAATTAAAATTTAATATAAAATTCGTCATTCCAATTTTTGGTTTTATTTTAATATAATAATGCTATATAACAAAATTATAATATTTATTTAATGATTTTAATAGATATATAAATAATAGGATTTTATTCGTCTTTCTTTAAAATGATATTAGTATTTCTAAGGACTAAGGAGATATCAATATCATTTTAAAAATTATATCCAATATAAATTTTAATTTTAAATTAATTTAATTATTACAAAAGTCAAAATTGATACCCAAAAAGTATTACATTGAAGTTGCTCTGATGGTTCAATTCATATGGCAACTCTTTCACATTTAAGTTGCACGATAAATGTTTCAAAATGGGAAAAAGAATAAGTTTCCAAAATGAAAAAAAAAAACGTGTTTCCAAAATATATTTCATTCATTTTATTTTTTGAAAACAAAAAAGTAATAAAAAATGGATTTTCTTCAATATGATTTTATACGAGGACCGATGCTTTCGCCGTATTCGACAGTTATGATGTGATAATTGAGTTTCAGTATAATTTTAAAACAATTAATTTTGTATATGCATGTTTAGTTTAAATTAGTAGATATACATAAAACTAATTTTTTAACCACCAAAAGCCTAACAAGTTTAGCTATACTACTTGAGAAAGGAAAACTGACTCATTAATAAAAGTAAAATTCATTTATTCAATTATATATATAAATACACACCCATATAACTAATTAAAAATATTTTTTCTCTCGTCATTATATTATAATAAAAATTATTCATAGAAACGAAGAATTAAAAAATTTATTATTAGCTAAACAATTTATATTATTTTCAGGTATATAAATATAGTCATCCATAGCGAAAAATAAAATAAATAATGCTATATGACTAGCAAATATTATTATTTTTAGTCAATATTTGACCAATAATAATTTGCACTTATATTTATAGATATTTTGTATATAAAAAATATATAATTTGCATCTATATTTATCAGAATTTTGTACATATAAATTAATATTATTTGTACTCACGTTTCTCAGAGTTTATACACATAAATTAGTAAAATTTATTTGTTAAAAATAATTTAGTGTTTATACTGACAAAATAATAGCCAAAAATACTAAAAATTACTGACATCCGAAAATTTCTCAAATAAAATATCAGAATAAATTACTATTTTAATCTCTAATATTTGGACTAAATCTTAATTTCACCTCTAATATTTAAAACGTTCTATTTGTATCCCAAATATTTTATTTTATTTTATTTTAATTTTCTAATAAAAAATATTTTTTAAAAAAATGTATCATTTTTCTTTAAATAAAATTATCCTTTTTCTTTAAATATTATTTTTTTCTTATATATTATTCTGTTATTACTTTTACTTTCAAATCAGAATAATCACCACCATAACCACTACAATTATAATATTTTGTCACTATTTAAAAAAAAAGTCATCTAATAATTATCACGTTATTTCAAAATTGTGAGTACCTATTAATTAGATTATACGGTGTCTATGATTATAGTAACTAAATAATTTTAATAATACTTAAAAATATTACAAAATTTAAAATTATATTTTTTATATTTTGATAATATTTTTATTTTTTAAACAAAAATTATTATAAAATAAAAAATATGTCATTTTAATTTTAATAATATTTTATAATCATCGTATTTATAGACAACATATCATATATATCAGTATTATTAGAGAAAAATCTAAAAGTAAAAAAAATTTATTATTTTTAGACTATTTTTAATTGTTAGTCAAATTATTTTAGTATAAAATTTAATAATATATTTTTAATTTATATTTTAAATATTATTAATTAATTATTGATAAATTAATTTTATTCGTCCCGACAATTTTTATAGTTATTTTATTCAAAAAAAAGGGTACCCTACCAGGTGATTTTGTGGTAGGTTGTTTTCCTCTGGATGACGTGTCCACTAATAAAGCTGGTGGGTCAACATGAGCATTATCGAGTTTTCGCATTTTCATAAAGTTCAGATCATAGATTATGGCATTATATGCGGAGGAGAATAACTTTGTGTTATTTTAACAAATTGTTTTAGGTAGAATCGACTTCACTTGAAATTGATAATCGAAAGTTGTTAAATAATTTGATTGATTTGACTAAATTTTCATTTAACACCTCTCAATTATCAATTTTACGTAAAATCGACGCACTTAAATTTTTATCTTATTTTTAAGTTTTAAGTATGACACATATCATCAGAACCGGTTTTGCAGAATATAGCATCTGAATTCAATTACATTAAATCACAACTTGCTAGCTATATCGTGTCTAGCTAGCTAGCTCAAATATTTGGTGTTCTGCTAATAAGCAGCAAGAATATATTTGTCGTTCCATCTATTTCAAAAATAAATAAATTTAATATTGATTAATTTGGTATGTTAAAATGTGAATATATTTATATTTATATTTATTATTTGTCTAATATATTAAATTAGTCAAATGATAAAAGAAAGGAAAATATTGTTTAATTCATATATAAAAGGAATTAATAATGAATATTTTAAAAAATAAGAGCATATATTATTAGTTTTATTTTGAGTTAATAGTAAGTAAGTTACATATTTAATCTACAAAATTTTATTATAAATTTATAGATTTTTAAGAGAAAAAGTTACTAAGTAAATTCATTATATTGAAAACTTCCAGAAAGCTAATTAATTAAGTTACTAGTATGTTTTATCCTAAAATCTCCTTATAATTTCATCCTAAATAATTTTTTTAAAAAACTTATATAATATTTGTTCTTTCCTTTGACATTTACAAATTTATCCTAAAATTCATTAGGAAACAATCAGTTCTATTACTATTATTATTTGATTTGATTTGTTAAGATAAGGGCATATATTATAATTATAGGCATAGGTAGCTAGATGGAAAATGCATGCATGCATGCATTATTTTCACTTGGATGGTGTTTTCACATGGGCCCACGAAGAGAATGATATCAGAGAATAAAGAGTTTATTGATACGCGAAAAAAGGGTTTGAAGTGACTTACTCAAGGAAACCAAGCGCAGCTAACCTCAGGAAGATTGGCAGAGTCATCTTTGGCCTTATTTTCCTGAAAAATCAATTTCAATTAATAATCGAACGAAAAACGCTTCAAAATTAATACAATTTATTTATTTTTAATTCGTATTTAGTCATTAGTGTATTTTTATAAATTGATATTAAAAAAAAAACTTAAATATACTAGTAGAATGTGTATACTAGCTAATATAAATAAAAATTGTTAGCCATTAAACTTTTCTCTTTAAAAAAACAAAAGAAAGACATTTGCTTGTTTAGCTTATATTTCGTTAGGAGATAAAAATAGAGTTAAATTTTATCTAAATACTTTTTTTTTTGTAAAAGTTACCTTTATTTTTATCACCCAACCAAAAGTTTTTACAAAAATATTATATTTTTATCAAAATCAATTATAAAATTAAGCATAATATATTTATATATAGATATGTGTTTAATATATTATTAATATATATATATATATATTTTATAAAAATAAATTAAATAATTTAGTTATTAATTTTAATGTATAAATAACATAGTTGAATCTTATCATGCTATAATAAGATGAAAATAAATTTGAGTCGACAGACTTTTCTTAATGTATGTTATTGGCTAAATATATATATGGAAATTAAAGATAGATGATTCATATATATTCACACGAAAAAAACAGTATATACTGTAGTTAAAGGTTCTCGGTACTGGTTTTTGGTTTTTTTTTTTAAGGATGTCCTTTTTCTGTTACTAGGAATAAAGACTAATTTTCTTTTGTTTTTTCGTAATCAGGTACTTCCTAGAAGAATTGTAGTGTATCTTTATCACTACACTAACACTGATGTAGTTGAGAGAGAGAGAGAGAGAGAGAGAGAGAGAGAGAGAGAGAGAGAGAGAGAGAGAGAGAGAGAGAGAGAGAGAGAGAGAGAGAGAGAGAGAGAGAGAGAGAGAGAGAGAGAGAGAGAGAGAGAGAGAGAGAGAGAGAGAGAGAGACCTTTCAAGGAAAAAAGCAAAGGGAAGCATGATGAGTGTGGCAATAACATGACGGTATACAGAGAGAACCCAATGACTCATTCCATGTTTGAAAGAAACCATGGTGATGACATACATCCCAGAGTACCCAAACTGAAGCGAAACCATCGCAAGATATGGCTTCAACTTTTTCAACAACTTCCCCATACCATTTTGCTCCTCCATATCTGAATCTCTCTGTAGCACACTCACACTCACACAAACCCACCAAGAAGCTGTGTGTGTGTGTGTGTGTTTTGTTTATGAGTTTGTTGGTGACACTCTTGGGATGTAGAATGGCCTTCTTATAGGCCAAGAAAACAGAGAGCTAAATAATTACGGCAACAAAAATAATGATATCTATATCTCTTTGTTGTGTAATATAATAAAATTAAATTTTCAAATAATAATGTAATATGCTATAAAATTATTTATCTGTACAAACATATATGTCAAAATATGAAATGCATATAGATTTATATTTATAGTAATTTATAATAACTTTTTAAGAATATAATTAAATTTTATAAACAATATATATAATCAAACAATTTATTTTTATCATTGAAATACAAACAAAAGTGTAAATATATATTTATTATATAAAATTTGATTATTATACTATTAATAGTTTAAAGATATATATTGTATTATAAAAAAATTTATTTTTATAATTGATTATTTTATTTAAAAAAACACATGTATAAATATACTAAAATATATAATAACTAATTTATTTTATAAATATAAAAAACCCATTGCTAATTAAATATATGTACACAAGTAAAGGTAACAAGAAATGGTTGGGTCGAATACTCCTGTAATTATTTTTTATATGACAGATATTATTTTATAGAAGATAATATTCATCTTAACCTTTTAATTATTTATTAGAAATTAAATTCTCTGGCTTTCATTTTTTTTAATTATTTGCAAAAAGTTATTTTTTATACAAATCTATATAAGTCATTTATATTTACGCGCGCATGTTCTTTTTCGTGTTGTCATTGCACGTTCTTCTTTTTCTTCTTCTTTTTTATTATTTTTCTGTATCATTGTCACCAACACCACCTCCTCCTCCTCCTCCTCCTTTTTTCATTGAAATTTATTCTCCTTGATGAATCCATATTTGATGATAAATTTTGTCTTGAATTGAGTGGATTTCATTATATAAACTCACATTTATATACTTGAATAGCATACTTTTGTGATTTCTCTCTAAATTACACTTAAGTGTGAAAACATACTATTTTGTACTTAAATTAATTAATTCCACTTTTATTCCATTCGATGCCGTTATATGTTTTGTTGAGTGATTTCAGGTCAATTAGGCAAGAATGGCTTGAGAAAAGTGGAAGAAAATCATGCAAAATGGGAGAACATAAGAAGAAGTGTGTGTACGCACAAAATTTTGTACGTACGCACAAGGTAGAATTCAGTAAGTGTGCGTATGCACACGTCTGAGTGCGTGACTTCATTAAAAAGTCACATGGCTCGCGATTTGCGGGGTCTTTAGACCCAATTTTGGATGCCCAGAAGTTGAATGGAAGCTAGGAGAGAAACATTCCAAGACAACATCGAATAAATTTATTTAGTTTTTAGCATATTTTGAGTGATGTTTCTAGAGAGAGATAGGATTTTAGATTTAGGTTTCTTCTTATTTTAGAATTTAATTTTTACTTTCATTTAGTTTCATTTACAATTCCTTGTTCTTGTTTCATAGTTCTTGTAGTTTTCTTTTATTGTTACTCTCTTTATTTTGATATTCTTTATGTTAATGCACTTTTGTTAATTTGGAGTTTATTTATTGCAATTTTGATGTTTTATATTTTTTAATGTTTATTTGAGTGATTGTTATTATTTTCTTGCAATTGGTAGTTATAGATTTTCATTATTGTAATTTATACTATTTTTCCTTTTATGCATGTTAGGTATTTGATAAAATGTCTCTTTCAATTTTAGTATAGAATTTTGTATTCTTGGCTTGCATTAGTAATTTGGAGACTCTTGAATTATCAAAATCTAGTGTTGATTGGTGATTGAGAATTGCTAGTTGGCTTGAAATCCACTAAAGCTAATTTTTTTTATTAGGACTTGTGGACTAAAGTCAATTTTTCTCACTTGACTTTTCTTCAATTGTTAGAGGTTAATTGAGTGAGAGCAATAGACAATTTCTATCACAATTGAGGATGATAATGAGGATAGAAATTTCAATTTCCATCCTTTGCCAAGACCTTTTTTAGTTATATCCTTACTTTCTTATTATTTATATTTCTGATCTCATATCATAAAAACCCCAAAAAAAATACCTCATAATCATTAACATGCACACTTTTCTGTAATTTTTTGAGAGACGATCCGATATTTAAATACTCTCGGTTTTTATTGGTTTGCACTTGTGACAAAATAATTAAACTTTGATTGAGAGTTATTTGTTGGTTTGGAACTATACTTTAACGGACTTATTTTGTAAAAATTCCTAACCGACAATTTTTCTTTGTCACTCCTCCTTCCTTTTCCTCCTTCTCCTTCATCATCAGTTATCTCGTTGTTCAAGATAATGAATAATTCAAATTCATATTGTCAATTGAACTAGAATGAAATTGATTATTGTCCAATCAAATGGTTGAGGTGTAGTTCGATTCTAGTTAATATTTTAGTTAGTAATTTATGATTATGTAGGTGGATAATGTTTCATCGTTGATGGTTTGAATTGAATGTAACGTAAAAGTATTGCATTAAAGAAAATATTTTTCTATACTTGCAGCAAATTTGGGTGTAACACAAAGATATTTGAATGTATTGTTTAAGAATTTTCGGTGTATGTGTGCTGATAAGTTCTGCATAATTCAAAACTCTTATTCTCCCTCCTCCTCATCTTCTGCTGCTTCTTCTTCTTCTTCTTTTTATCATCATCGTCATCTTCTTCTTTTTTTTCTTATTCATCTTTTTTTTCTTGTTTTATCTTCTCAAGAAGAAAGAAAAAATGCAGCATTAGAGGAAACATTTTTCTGTATTTGCAGCAAATTCGGGTGTATCACAAAGATATTTATGTATAACACAAAAATATTCGAGTGTATTGTTTAAGAATTTCGGTGTATGTGTGCTAATAAGTTCTGCATAATTCAAAACTCTTCCTCTTCATCCTCCTCATCTTCTGCTAGTTCTTCTTCTTTTTTTCATCATCATCACCATCTTCTTCTTTTTTCTTATTCATCTTTTCCTTTTTATTTTATTTTCTCAAGTTTTTTCTTGTTTTACTCTTTTAACAAGAATAAAAAAATCAAACAAAGAATAAGAAGAAACATATAATGCTGCAAAATTACTTGAAAGAGGATGAACTTGCATTCATTCAACTAAAAGAAAGAAAGAAATAAGAAAAAAAGAAGAAGAAAAAGAAATGCAGCATTAGAGGACACATTTTTCTGTATTTGTAGCAAATTTGAGTGTAACATGAAGATATTTGGGTGTAACACGAAGATATTCGAGTGTATTGTTTAAAAATTTTCGGTGTATGTGTGCTGATATGTTCTGTATAATTCAAAACTCTTTCTCTTTCTCCTCCTAATCTTCTACTACTTCTTCTTCTTCATCTTCTTATTTCATGTTCTCATAATTTTTTTTGGAAGAAAAAATTAAATAAAAAAAAGAATACATAATGTTACAAAATCAATAGAAAGAGAAGGAAGAAAAAAATGTAGCAACAACAACAGTAATAAAAACAAATGACGATAAAGATGAAACATATGAAAAAAAGAAGAAGAAACACAAAAAAAAAAGAAAAAAAGAATGCTGAATACAAAGAAAAACAATGTAATTTTACGCTCGCATTATATAAGTCACTTGTATGACAATATTCTTCTTTTTTTTTTTTCTCTTTACCTTTTTTTGCGTTTATTTATTATACAAGACTATACCTAAAAATGTAGATGGTAGTTTGTTCTGCTGATAATGGATTGGGTATCCGTGGATCCAGTAGAATAGTAAGGTTGAACTTTTGGAACGGTAAGATAATACTTGTAATAACACTTCGACATTTAAATTAGAGAATTAAAGAGGTAAAAAATAAGTATATAAAATAAAATGATTATATCTAAAAAATAGTTGAACTCTTCTTTTATAAATGGCATAAATTATCTTATCTTAAGATAAAGAAATTTCGCTATCTAAAAATCTAACAAATTTATTAAAATTTAAAATTATCTTAGATGACCCAAATTACAGAAGACCCATCAGAATCCAAATAATCATGTCCGTAACATTTATCAACATACTAAAAATTATCATAAAATTATTTATTCCAAACTAAAAGTTTAATGTGTATCCAAAGTGATGTACGGTTTTGTTAACAACCGAATGGAAATTAGATTTAGTGCTTTATCTGTCATGACGCATGCAAATATTAAAGGGCTAATTAAAAGCTATGTTCAGGTGTTCAGTAAGATTATTATATATGCAATGGCTGGTATATATGCTTTCGAACGGATTCAGATAAATGGTTAAAAATTTAAAATTAATCACCTAGTTACGGCTTAGTTTTCACCTCTTTAGTAATAACGTACTTATCAAAGATATACTTATCACGAGATGAACACTATAAATATGAGATTAAATTATTAATACTATTAATATTAAATTATTTTAAAGAATAATCTAATTATAAGTTTTTTAGTTTTTTAAATAATTAAAATCCCGAGTATAATTAACTTGTAGAATTTATGTATATATAAATTTAGTATATTTTAATTATTAGATTTATGAAATCTGTATTCTTTCAAAAAATTTATGAATTCAGTTTTGTAAAACAAATTTTTAAAATTAACTCTTAAATTTAATAATCTTAAGATTTTCATTATAATAAAATCATATATATTTTTATTTAGAACGTTAAAATTGAATTCTAAAAAGAAAATATATATGGAGAATCAATATTTAGTTAGTTAATATTAGTCAATTTTAAAAATTAAATATATAATTTAAAATTTAAGATTAATAATTTATAATTTAGGATTTAAAATAAAAAATTAAAAAATTGTCTCATATTAAATAAAAAAATGTTAATTTTCTGTCATTACTCGTTCTACAAATATTTGAAGTTATGACATTCATATCAAACATGTATATATATGAAGTTACTCATCCGATCCATATATAGATAGATATGTATTATGTCGTCATAGTCCTTAATCATCAATAATGATTTGGGATATCATATAGGAAGTGTACTTATGTGTCTCACACTCAAAGTTATCTAGTATTATTGAGAAGAGAACTCATTTTTCTCACAACATCCATTATTCGATATGTCAACGTCTCTAATTAATATGGAGTATGCTGTATATTTTTGGTTTATAATATTATTATTTACAATTATTGTGTCTCTAAGTGAAGGCTGACATAACACGAGTCACGATCAACTATCAACTATATGAATTCCTAATAGAAAAGCTCGTTTATGTAATGTAACGTTTCAAAACTTAGTGCGAGTGACGTGGGGAGGAGTCATTCACGAGATACCGCAAATGGTGGTGGTGGTGGTGGGTGGGATTTATTAAAGACATACATGGGACATTATGTAACGAAAATTTGTTAGATAAATACAAGATTAACATACATTCTTCTTCCTTTAAATACAAGATTAACATACATTATGTTTCGTTTTGTTTCTTCACAGATTCCATAAAGCTTGAAAAAGTTCAAGAATTAATTTATATAGATACAAGTGAAAATTAATTCGACTCTTGTAGGATTTGGCAAATCAAAATAATTTGTCTAAATAATTAATTTATATCACGTTTGTTATTTATGAAACCTATTTAATCTATTAAAACCTATAAATAAAGGTCAAAATAATGTGTCTTTATACGTTTTCACAAAAAAATAAAAAATAAAAAACAAAGTGTTACGGATCCAGTTCATGGATTCCACGCTCCGAAAGGTTCTCGGACCCGGTTATCCGGGTCCCGACCATATCGCGCCTCTAGAAGGCCCGGAACCGGCTCACTAGAGCTCTTAACCAACTTTCGAATTCAAACGTCTTCTTTATCTTAGCCAAACAAGATAAGATAAGATAGGTACCATCACCTATAAATAAAGGACTCAGGTCCCTCCAGGTATTCATTCATTCTTCACACCTTATACCTCTCAGATCCATTCTGACTTAAGCGTCGGAGTGTCTTTGCAGGTACCATCTCCACTGCTCCAATCGAACAATCCGGCACCTGTCTTGACCCGCAAGTTCCCGATCCACTCTTCAACCCGTACCAGAGACATCTCGTACATTGGCGCCGTCTGTGGGAACTTACGCCGGTCAAGCCGTAATGGCGGACGAACTGGAAGAACACTCTATAAGCCATCAAGATAACTCCTGAACAAGAAATCTAACTCCCGAACACCAAGAAGCCGCGCTCCACGGAAGAATAACTAGCACCGTCCACCGGACCGACCCAGTGCACAACGAACCCAACCTCGCTGGACCACGACACCCCGAAAACACGGGGGACAAGGCAGCCCAAATAATCCAAGAGCTCTATCTACGAGTGCAAGAGCTCGAGGACAGAATCGCTACCAAGAAAAAATACAACGCCGAGAACGGAAGTCACACGACCTCCAGATCAAGATCCCATCGCGGCAGGTCGCTAGACCGACAAAATAACAGAAGGAACAACCGAAGTATCTCCCGCGATCCCAGACATGGAAGATCGCCAAATCAGCGACACAGTAAGAGGCATAACCGCAACACCTCCAGAGACCCAATCCATCAACACGACACGGACGAGGACCGACGACATCGAGAAACCAAACGCACAAGAAATGACCACATAATAATGGGGGCGACGCCTTTCACTGAAAGGATTCTAAGAGCAAAAACTCCCTAAAGGTTTTGATAAACCCACCGACATGAAATACGATGGAACCAAGGATCCCCAAGAACACCTAACGGCCTTCGAGGCCAGAATGAACCTCAAAGGGGCCGCCGACGCGGTTCGGTGCAGAGCTTTCCCAGTAACCCTAGCCGAGCCAGCGATCAAATGGTTCAATGCCCTCTTCAACGGGTCTATAACCGGCTTCCACGACATCTTGCGGAAATTTCTGGCCCAATTCACCACCAGGATCACTAAAGCCAAACACCCTATCAGCCTATTAGGAGTCATGCAGAAACAAGACGAATCTACAAGAAAATACCTCGACCGTTTCAATGATGAATGTCTAACAATCGACGGACTCACGGACTCCGTCGCAAGCCTCTGCCTAACCAACAGACTCATGAACGAGGACTTCTGCAAGCACCTCACTACCAAACCAGTATGGACCATGCACGAGATCCAGAGCGTCGCTAAGGACTACATAAACGACGAGGAAGTCAGCCAAGTCGTAGCCGCCAATAAGCGGCAGCACGACAACACCCAACACGGTAACCCGACGCCTCGGCATAATCCCCCACCCCGAGAAGGCCAGAAGGACCATCCCAAGCCAACAAGCACAAACCGACCACCCCGAGTCGGCAAATTCTCTAACTACACACCTCTGACGGCCCCGATTACCGAAATATACCACCAAATAGCAGATCGTGGTATTATCCCGAAAGCCCGACAACTCAAAGAAAGAACTGTCGGCAACAAAACCCTTTACTGCGATTACCACTGTGGTCACGGGCACAGGACACAAGACTGTTTTGACCTAAAGGATGCCCTCAAGCAAGCCATAAGAGACGGCAAGCTCCCTGAGTTTGTCAAAATTATCAGAGAACCAAAACGCACTGAAAGGGATAGGTCGCTGGAGAGAGAAGGACGCAACCCAAGAACACAAGGACAACCCCCCGGGGAAGCCCAGAAGAAGACCCGACCATAATAGTAAACATCATTACAGGCAAGGATACACCAGGCAAGTCAAAATTAGAACTAAAAAAGGACCTTAAAGTCCTGGCAGTCGGGAACCAAACCCCACCCATCACTACCAACAACGCGATCACCTTCTTACCCGAGGATTGCCAACACAGCACCTCGGCTGAAGACGCCCCTTTCGTCATCTCGGCAAAATTTGGGACAGGGCTAGTACGAAGGATACTAGTGGACACAGGCGCAGAATCTAACATCCTTTTTAGAGGAGCTTTTGACAAACTCGGACTCCGCAACGACAACCTCCAAACACATCGTAACGGCGTCACGGGACTCGAAGACAACTTCCTCAAACCAGACAGCTCCATCACCCTTCCCCTTACCATTGGAACGGGATGCCAAAGGAAGACGATCCTATCCGAATTCGTGGTCCTCAAAGACTCCACCGCCTACAACGTCATCCTCGGAAGAAAAACAATCAACGATCTGTCCACTGTCATCTTCACAAAGTACCTCCTCATGAAGTTTACAACGGAAGATGGCTCCATCGGTACCATCCACGGCGACCAAGAAATTGCGGCAGAATGCGATAACACGAGCCTTGCTCTACGAAAAAAGTCCCGCGACGCGGTCGACATATTCCTAGCCGACCTGGATGCCCGACAGGACGGCCAGCCCAGGCCGGAACCAGAAGGCGACATGGAAAAACTACAAATAGGACAGACCAAAGACGAGTACACTTTCATCAACAGGAACCTCCCGTACGACCTCAAATCGGATCTCTCCCAACTCCTAAAACAGAACAGAGACTTATTCGCATTCACACCAGCCGACATGCCAGGTATAGACCCTGCCCTGATGTCCCACCGGCTGGCAGTGGACCCCAAAGCCAAACCTGTGGCACAAAGAAGACGGAAAATTTCACCTGACCGAGCAGCCGAGGTCAAAAGACAAGTCAAATCTCTACTCGAAGTAAACTTTATTCGGGAACTACCCTATACGACATGGCTAGCGAACGTCGTACCAGTCAAAAAGTCTAATGGAAAGTGGCGAATGTGCGTCGACTATACGGACCTAAACAAAGCCTGTCCAAAAGACGCCTTCCCCCTACCAAACATCGACGGATTAGTAGATGCCGCATCCGGCCACCGATACCTAAGCTTCATGGACGCATACTCCGGATACAACCAGATACCCATGCACCGACCTGACGAGGAAAAGACAGCTTTCATCACCCCCGAAGGAACGTACTGCTACACAATCATGCCCTTCGGCCTAAAAAACGCCGGAGCCACCTACCAAAGGCTCGTCAACAAGATATTCCAGAACCTATCCGGGACCAAATTAGAAGTCTACATAGACGACATGCTCGCCAAAACTAAATCCGGCGAACAACTCATCAGCGATCTCGAACTCATCCTGAACACCCTACGGAAGCACCAGATGCGCCTTAACCCGATAAAGTGCGCCTTCGGAATGGAAGCAGGCAAGTTCCTCGGCTTCATGATCACACAGCGAGGGGTAGAGGCTAACCCCAAAAAATGCCGAGCCATCCTCGAAATGACAAGCCCGAGAAATCTCAACGATATCCAAAAGCTCACCGGCCGACTCACTGCACTATCCCGCTTCCTCGGGGCATCGGCACAAAAAGCAATCCCTTTCTTCAAGCTGATTAAGAAAGGAACCCCCTTCATATGGGAAGAAAGTTGCGAAGAGGCATTCCAACACTTCAAAAAAGTTCTATCAGAACCACCAGTCCTCGCCAAACCCCAAACCAGGGAAACTCTTTACTTATACCTTTCTATAACGGAAGAAGCACTCGCAGCGGCACTCATCCGTGAAGACAAGGGCCGAGAACAACAACCTATCTACTTCATAAGCAAAGTTTTTCAAGAGACAGAAACTTGCTATTCATGCCTAAAAAAGCTAGCCCTCACACTCCTCACGGCCTCCCGGCGCCTGCGACAATACTTCCAGGCCTACCTCGTGACGGTTTGGACCGACCAAGCGGTCAAGCAAGTACTACAAAAGCCCGATCTAGCAGGAAGAATGCTAGCATGGTCCGTCGAGCTATCTCAATTCCAAATAACCTTCGAACCCTGGAATGCAATTAAAGCGCAGGCCATGACCGATTTTGTCGCCGAAATGACACCGGGAAACTCCACCCCTGAATCATGGAAACTACACGTCGACGGTTCATCGAACGTCACTTCTGGAGGAGCCGGAGTGATACGCGAAAGTCAAAATGGGGTCACAATCGAACAGTCTGTATGCTACGAATTTCCGGTTTTAAACAACCAAGTGGAATACGAGGCCCTCTTAGCAGGCCTGACTCTAGCTAAGGAGGTCGGAACAAAAACCTTGGAAGTATGCACCGACTCACAGGTGGTCAGTTCCCAAATCAACGGAGACTACCAAACACGGGACCCCCTACTCCAGCAATACCTCGCCAAAGTAAACAAGCTAAAAGAGGAATTCGATTGCATAACCATACAACACGTCCCCAGGGAACGAAATACCAGGGCAGACCTCCTCTCCAAACTTGCCAGCACCAAACCAGGATATGGCAATAGGTCGCTAATCCAGGAAGTCGTTAGAACACCATCCATATCAACCACAACTGACACCGTTCTAACACTTTCAAATGAAAGATCATGGACCCACCCCATCCTACAATACCTCCTCAACGGGACGCTACCCGAGGACCCCAAGGAGGCGAAACGAACAAAAAGAGAAGCCGCTAATTACACCGTCGTCTCAGGACAACTATACAAATGAGGACTCTCGCAACCCCTTCTCAAATGCGTCGAACCCGTGGACACGGAATACATACTCCGCGAAATCCACGAAGGCTGTTGTGGCCACCACATCGGGGGCAATACCCTAGCCCAAAAAGTCATCCGAGCCGGGTACTTCTGGCCCTCAGTTATCCGGGACTCCGCGCAACTAGTAAAAAGCTGCAGCAAATGCCAGAGGCACGTTGACATCCACCAAGCCGCCCCCCACCAGCTCAGCGTCATAACGGCAGAACGGCCATTCGGAACATGGGGTATCGACCTCGTCGGACCTTTTCCGATGGCACTCGGCCAACTCCGATACCTAATCGTCGCCAAAGACTATTACACTAAATGGATCGAGGCTGAACCCCTGGCCACCATCACGGCAACCCAATGTCGAAAATTCTTCTGGAGACAGATCATAACTCGGTTCGGGATCCTAGAGATCGTAATCTCGGACAACGGAACCCAATTCACCGACAAAAAGTTCAAAGATTTCCTGGAAGGGCTACATATATCACATCGCTTCAGTTCGGTAGAACACCCCCAAACAAACGGACAGGTAGAATCCGCGAACAAAATAATCGTCAAAGGACTAAAAAAAGGGCTCGACGAAGCCAAAGGACTATGGGCCGACGAACTCGGATCAGTCTTGTGGTCATACCGAACAACCCCCCAAACGGCTATCGGGGAAACCCCTTTCCGCCTAACATACGGCATAGAAGCGATTATCCTAGTAGAAATCAGAGACCCAAGCCCTAGAAGAACGATAGGAGGAAATGACGAAGTGGCAGAACGAGACCTCACTGACGAAGTGAAAAGCATAGCCCACATCAGAGAACTAGCCTTAAAACAAAGAATCAGCCTAAGGTATAACCATGGCGTGATCCGACGAGAATTCGCGATCGACGACCTCGTCTTACGACGAAAAGACATCGGCGCCCCAACCCCAGGAGAAGGAAAACTCACCCCTAACTGGGAGGGACCCTACAGAGTCAAGGAAACAATTGGGAAAGGAGCATACAAGCTCGAACGACTCAACAGCGACGAGATCCCGAGGACCTAGAACACCACCAATCTTCGACGATACTACACATAAGCCGACCCCCTAAACTCCCCTTTTCTTTTCATATTACTTTCCTGTTATTCCCTTTTTGTTACAATTTTTGTTTTTATACGTCTCGATTCCGGGTACTCTTTCCCGCCATAAACGGAGGGTTTTAACGAGGCCCAAACGTCAAAATTTCAATATACCCTTTGATTTTCTTTATTCATATATTCCTTAAACTCAGAACAAAAATCACGGCCACAACTGGGAGATTGATCACCCCAAGGCCCGAAAAACGGATATCCACAAAAAAGAAACACACGGCGAGCCACCCACCCCAAATAAACGATAGATAAGGCCAAAAACGGCTTAAAAATAGAAAAGCCCAAACAGCCGAAACCATCAAAAAACAAATTCGTACAAAGTCACGAAACCATTGTCACACGACCACACGGCCACATGGCCAAGAAACCATCAAGCAAAAAATACAAAATCCAAAACAAGCAGATATAATCATAGCTACTCAAGGTCGACAATCTGACCATCACGGACAGTCTTGAAAGCTTCCATCACAGACACATCAGCGCCGGGTGCCAACACTAAAGCCTGAGCTTTCATCGTCTCCTCGGCAGCAGTAACAACTTCCTTCACATCGGCAAGCAACACGTCCTTCTTTTCCCTTAAACCCACAACCTCCACTTTTAGCACGACCACCTCATCTTTCAAAACAGCAACATCAGAAAGGAGCACGGCAGCCCGAGACTCAGCATCCGAACCCTTCCTCCGCTCCTCCCCAAGTTGAGACAGAAGAGAAGTCTCAACCTCGGAAAGGCGAAGGATTTCGGCACCAGACTCCTCGGACGCCTCCACGGCCTTCTCCCTCACCGATTCAGCTTCCGCAAGCAGCCCCTTCAACCTCGCCACCTCAGCCTGAGATTGACGCAATTTCTTGTCTAGAAGACCCACCTGAGCCATCACCGGCTCAGCCTTCCAAACAATCACAGCGGACCGGAGAAGGGAACGGTAAAGCGACTTTGCCTGGAAAGTCACATCGCATTCACGAAAGAAGTCTTCCGTACCAGGCATAAGATACTCATCGATGAAGGCCGGAGCGTCGAAACGATGGTCCATCACAGATGGAACTGCACCCTCCCCCTCCATCACATTCTCGCTATCAGCATCCTCCGATCTCCTTCGCTTCCGGGAACCACCCTCCGGCGACACAACCACCACATCATCCTCAACCTCCACACCCTGACCCGACCCTTGGGTGCCACCCTCAGTCAACACCAAGTCCTCAGAAGCAACCCTCGCATCATCAGTAGGACGGGAAGTCGGAGTGGAGGGAGAACCACCAGAAGGAGCCCCCTGAGACAAATGAGCTTTCAGCCTAGCCAAAGTCGTCAAACCCCCAGCCATCTCAACTATAAGAAAGACCATAAAAAGAAAAAAGCATAAGTACAAAAAAAAGGAGGAGAAAAGCATCACATACCAACATAAGCCCGACAAGCAACCGGGTCACCCATCACATCCCTAGGATTAAGAGGACGCTCCCCGAACAACTGCCATAAGACAAGGGCGACATCCCGATCCTCCGCAGACAAAAATTCCTGCGTCACCCGAGTAAGAACGGACGGCCCCACACCGAAATTTCAGTAGGTGGGGAACCGCCGCTCACCCTCCAAAGTTAACCAAAACGGGTGATGTCCCCCGACATAACTAACCTTGAAATACCCACTCTTAAACCTATGAAAGAAATCTTCATACAAACCAAAGACCCGACGGTGGGGTTGGGCCCTAAACGACATGTAACCTTTCTTGTGCTTCCCCTCTTTAGTAGGCAAGGTACACAAGAAAAGGAAAAGGAAGACATTCACCGAAACCGGGATTTCCAGAAACTCACAGACAAGCTCGAAAGATCGGATCGCCGCCCAACTATTGGGATGCAGTTGGGACGGCGCCACGGAACACCGACTCAACAACTGCTGAACGAAAGGGGAAAAGGGAAGTCACACGCCGAGTCGGGTGAACATCGCCTCGTACACCCACATCCAATCCGGTACGGTCGGCGAGTCGAGATTGGTGTAGCAAACACTCTCGTTGACCCCAGGAAGGATAAACTCATACCCACGCTCAGCATTCCCACCCCCATAAACTGCCCCTTGATCGCGGAGCCGCTGGAGGTCCGCCTCCGTCAATCGCGACGGCGTGCCCCAGACATCACTGGTAACCCAGGAATAGAGGGAGGGAACGCCCCCGGCTGGGACCACCAGAGCCCTAACTCCCTCGGCCCTCCGACGAGCCATACCTAAAACAACGGCGAACACCACCATTAGCCAAAAACGCGTGGCAAAACACGGTGGAGAAACACCAAAACCTACTGCCAACTACACCAGCAGCACCCATCCCCCAAGAAAACTAAACACACACTATCCCAAGACTTAGGACCATCGCACAAACACAGCCAAAAATCTCAGCCCACACTAAAATAGGCATGCAAACAGAAATGCAGGAAATAATCAAGAGCTGAAGTAGAAATGGGAATAAGGAGAAATACCAACCTATTAATTCAAACGTGAAACAGAAGAGGCAGAAAAGCGAGCGACAGAGAAAACTAGAGAAACACCAAGGCAAGAGAAAACCACAAAGGAGAAAAGTAGCAAATGCAAAAGCAAAACGAGGGAAGGAAAGCAAGAAATCCAAAACGTTTTTCAAAAGGATGAAAAGACGCAAATACCCACAAGGATAAAACACGACGCATAAGGGCAAAAGAGGAAAAGCAAACTAAACGTCCCCTCGCGATAAATGCTCCATTGGGAAAGTAAAACTGACAAAGCACACCTCGAGAAACGCAAAGATCGCGTCAAACAACCAACTCTAGTCCGACACACCGACACCCATCCCTCGAAAGACGAATCCATTAAAAATCCCGAGTCCGAGGAACCGACGAAGGCCACAAACGGCCCAAGTCACATCCTCCAGCGGTAGAGACCGACCTCCCCCGGCCTCCCGCTACGGGGGCAACTGTTATGGATCTGGCCCACGGATCCCACGCTCCGAAAGGTCCTCGGACCCGGTTACCCGGATCCCGACCATATCGCGCCTCTAGAAGGCCCGGAACCGGCCCACTAGAGCTCTTAACCAACTTTCGAATTCAAACGTCTCCCTTATCTTATCCAAACAAGATAAGATAAGATAGCTATCATCACCTATAAATAAAGGACTCAGGTCCCTACAGATATTCATTCATTTCTCACACCTTATACCTCTCAGATCCATTCTGACTTAAGCGTCGGAGTGTCTTTGCAGGTACCATCTCCACTACTCCAGTTGAACAATCCGGCACCCGTCTTGACCCACAAATTTTCGATCCACTCTTCAATCCGTACCAAAGACATCTCATACACAAAGCATATTTACTAGATTGTCATCATAAACTAAAACTATTACGTGTATGTATGTATATATATATATTTAAACTAAAACTATTACGTATATATATATATATATATATATATATATATATATATATATATTTGGGTGCAGATGCTTGGAAAATGATGTTCGAAGGAGATTGGGAGATTGGATGGAATTTCCAACGTGTATGCATGAGGGGATAGGAGTATAGACACTTTGATGCTCAAATAATAATATATTCGAGGCATGATGGGTAAAAATTGTGTTCAGAAGAAAATTCATAATCCACTGGCTAACGAGCAGATGAGCGAGTTGACTACTCGACTAATCTAAGTTAATTATGATAAAGATTATTTAAATCTTTTAAAATATATAAATTGAAGTTTAGACCTGAGTCATATTTTTGACAACACTCCACCTTTTTACAGAATTAAATTTTAGAAATTTTACGATAAAATTTTGTAAACATTCAAAAATTACCATTTATCATAATATAATAAAGCGAATTTAGATAAAATAAGTATAAATAAAAAAAGGTACAATAAAAATAAAAATATGTCAAAAGTTAAAAGCTGTACTGATAATAATAAATTTTGGCAATCGAGTCCAAATTCGTCTACAAAAGATTTTATTACTAACTTTTCTTGAATAATTTTTCCTTAGTAAAATATTTTAACAATGTGATACTCTCTTCTATTAATATCTTAAATGCTGGTTTTTCTAGTTGTTTAAATCGATATGGTTTGAAATGATTATTTTACGGTTTAGTCATTAATCTGTTATTGTTTTCAATCTCCTTAGTAATTCAGCCATGCCATCAAGAAAATTCTCTTTGACATGTTAACCAAAATCATGAAGTTACTAAGAAGACTAGCCAAAAGAAAATAAAGAACCAAAGTAACTAGCCTAATTAAAATTTAATCGAGCTTGAACCTAAATCGATTCGCTTCTCTAATGCAAACCAATTTACTTCTCTCTCTCCCACAAACATAACCAAATGTGTGATTAGGATAGTGAAGCATTAATTACAAAGGATACATGTATAAGCATGCAAGTTAATATGTGTTCCTTCCCTAAATATATGCAACGTTGCTCATCCTTCCTCCATTCATACATATACGCACCAAAAATATTTCTGATTTTTATATATGTTATGAAAGAAAATGAAGAGAAGAGAGAGTGGGAGAGTAATCGAGAGTGAAAAGAAGAGAGGGAGGGAGGGAGAGAGAGAGAGTTCATGGAGTCTTCAAATGCTCACCACCTCCTCCACCATTCAATCTTCATATACATCTATCAAGTGTTACTTTGGTGTGAATTAAAACACAAGAGAGGAGCAAGAAAGGGAGAGCAATCCGAGAGAGTGAGAGCTAGAGAAGGAGAGTGAGAGAGCCGAGGGAATGGGCATGAGTTCTTCCATCCTTCACCAGGCTTTTCCACCAATAAAATTTGATTCTACACCATCATCTTCTTAGAAGATCAAGGAGCTAAATTCTTTACTTCATTATCTTCTCTTGGAGCTTCCAAAAATAGCAAGTGAAGAAAAACCACCACTATTTACAAGTATAGTCCAAACCAACAAACAACCTTCAATCAAAGTATAATTTTATTTGTCACGAATGCAAATCCAATAAAAATAACCGAGAGTATTATTCTCAGGTCGTTCTCTCTAGGAATTGCAATCGAATGCTCAATTATTGGTTATGAGGTTAAGAAAGGGGGGAGGTTTGCAAATAAAGAGACTAGAATCTAAACGACAAGAAAATAAAGAAGACCACTAAGGATATCAAATATTAAAAAGAGGCATTTATGGCAAGGATTGAGAATCAAGACTTTCTATCCTAATCATTAATTATCATACAATAGTTAACAAGAGCTAGTCCTATTTTGTCATCTCCAACATCGGAAGAAAGTACAATGTTATCTTCATATTGAGAGAAAGTCAAATAGGACTAGTTAATCCCAATCCATAAGTAATGTTAATGGATATAAAACTAACTAATCACTCTAGATCACTAATCTAAATTGGGTATTAATTACTCAAGATTGCCCAATTTCTCTTTTCAAGACAAGAATACACAAAATCTACTCTAAAATCCAACCAAGCATTTTGTCAAACACTTGAAAGATATAAAAAGAAATCATGATAAATTGCAAGAATAATAAATTCTACAACTACCCAATGCAAGAAATCAATAACAATACCTCAAACAAGCAAGAAAAGAGCATAAAACATCAAATTGCATTAAAGGAAAGGGAAATTAACAAGAGGAACTAAATTAATTAAAACAATGGAACAAGCAAAGGTAAAAGAAACTAGATGAAAACAAGAATTGAAACCTAAATCTAAGAGACAATTAAACTAAAAACCCTAATTTCTAGAGAGAAGAGGGAGCTTTTTTCTCTAGAACTAACCTAAGGCATGTTTCCTACGCTACCTAATTGCTCCTCCATTGTTCTCTCTTCAATTCTACATCAAATAGCTTCAGAAATGAGTTGGATTTAGGCCTGAAAAGATCAAAAATCGCCCACAGTGTATTCACTTTAATGAGGTCACACGACCAGTGTCACGCGTGAGTGTGGCTGACGCGTACGCGTTGATTGGCCAAGTTCTCTTTCATGCATACGCGTGGGTGACGCGTGCACGTCACTGGCAAATTCTCTCCTCACGCGTACGCATGGATGACGCGTGCGCGTAGCCTTGAATCCTCCAAATGCTCATTTTTTTATGAGTTCTCCATTTTGCATGCTTTTTCTTCACTTCTTTCATCCAATCCTTGTCTTATAAACCCTGAGATCACTCAACAAACATATCAAGATATCGAGTGGAATCAAAGTGGATTAAACTTAGCTATTTTAAGGCCTAAAAAGGATGTTTTCACTCATTATGTACAAATTAGGGAGAATTACAAAAGCATACTATTTCATTGAATAAATATGGGATAAGTTGATAAAATCCCCTAAATTCAACACAAGATAAACCACAAAATTGGGGTTTATCACTATTCTTCTTCTCTTATTCGGCCATATGAGCTCCTTGAGTTTCTCACTTGTTTTTATTTTCTTCTAGATAAAGTTATCACTAACATCTCATGCAAGATCATCAAGCTATCCGAAGATCCAAGCTTGAGAGGGAGTCTTGGCTGAGAGGGAGAGCTAGAGATAGATTTCATAGAAAACTAACAAGTAAAGGTGAGGGTTAGACTATATATGCCTGCTAATTGAATGAGATGGTGAAAGAGGGTTACCGTCTGCCTAGAATTTCTTCTCAATAAAAGAAATCAATTTGTTGCAAGTATAGTTTCAAACTGACAAATAACCTTCTATCAAAGTTTAATTTGGTTGTCAAAGTTCAACCCAATAAAAATAACTGAGAGTATTAGTCCCTCGTCGTTCTTTCTAGGAATTACAATTGAATGCTCAATTATTGGTTATGAGGTTCACAAAGGTGGGTTGATAATAAAGAAGCAAGAAATTAAATTGCAATAAAGGAAAGCAAACAACTAAGTATAACAATTACTAAAGAGGCATTCATGGCAAGGATTGAGAATCAAGGTTTTCTATCCTAGTCATTAATCATAACACATTAATTATCAAGAGATAATCCTATTTTCTTATCTCCAACATCGGGAGAAAATCAAATAAGACTAGTTAATCTCAATCCATAAATCCTAATCACTTTACTAGCTGAATTAGCAAAATGTTAGCATCAATAGAAACAATATTAACTAACAACTCTAGATCACCAATATAAGTTGGGAAATAATGACTCAAGAGCACCTAATTTCTCTTTCTAAGCCAAGAATGATCAAAATCCACTCTAAACCTAAGCCGAGCATTTTATCAAACACTTGGTGTGCATAAAAATAAAAGCAAATTAAAATAGCAAGAAATATAAAATCTAAAACTACCTAATGCAAGAAATCAACAACAATAACTCAAACAAGCACTAAAAGAACATAGAACATCAAATTGCATTAAATGAAATTAAAGGTAACAAGAGTTCATAAACATAAAAAGTAGCTCAAAAGAGAAATTAACAAGAAGAAATAAGAGAATTAAACTACTAGAGCATGAAAATGTAAAGAGAAATACGCTAAAACAAGATTAAAATATGAAATTAAAGAGAAAATTAACCTAAAAATCCTAATTCTAGAGAGAAGAGGGAGCTTCTCTCTCTATAAAACTATCCTAAAACATGTTTCTACACTACACTAATTGCTCCCCCTTGTTCCATCTTGAATTCTGCCTCTAATAGCTTCATAAATGAGTTGAATTTGGGCCTGATACAGCTCAGCAATCGCCAGCCATGCTTGTCAAAAACTTTTGTCATGATGAGTACGCGTGGGTCACGCGTGCGCATCGCAATGATTTTTGCAAATCCTCATTTCTTCATGAATTCTCCAATTTGCATGCTTTTTCTTCACTTCTTTAATCCAATCCTTGCTTTATAAACCTGGAATCACTAAACAAACATATCAAGGCATCGAATAAAATTAAAGTAAAGTCATATTTTAGAGATGCCAGAGGAGCATGTGTTTGAGGATCCCAACAGGAACATCGCGATTCTATGGTCTGAGCCACGTACATGGATGTATGTGAGTGACGAGGCATCCTTCGAGTCTGCTATACAACCCCTATTTTGATCCAGACATACCCTACGGTATTCGTTTGACGAACACAGTGCATCTGCGATGCGACCATCCTTCATTTCTGCCACTATTCCTGAGGTGGCCTACATTGGTCCTACACTACTTCAATGACATGGGCTGACTTTTTATAACGACGTTTGATATTTAATTTACTATTATGATTCCTTATGGACTATGTTTCATTGTATACTCTGCTTTTGGTTTTCTCATTGTGTTAGGATATCTGATGAATCCACATTTTATGATATTTATTTGCTTTATTTGGGTGGATTTCATCAACTTTTCCTACGCTTATTCCTTTAAATAGCATGATTTTGTGCTTTCTCCCTAAATTGAGCTTAATTGTGAAAACATGCTTTTTAGGCCTTAAAATAGCTAATTTTAATCCCAATTTTATGCCATTCGATGCCATGACATGTTTGTTAAGTGATTTTAGGTCCTGGAGGCAAGTTTGGCAAGGCAAAAGTGGAAGGAAGCATGTACAAAGGGAGAAAACATGAAGAAAACAAAGGAGAAGCACACATTGGAGTGTACGTGCGCACAACCTACTGTGCGTACGCACAAGAGAAAAATCAGCATGTGTGCGTGCGCACATACCTGTGCGTATGCACAGGTCCCAACGCGTGACTCATTTAATGGAAATTGCTGGGGGCGATTTCTGGGCCTCCAGAGCCCAGTTTTTGGACTTTCTAAAGCTGATTTTTCCTATATCTAAGAGGACCTCACTCCATGTGAAAGGGGGGGGGGAGCACTTAGGTTTAGGCTTTTACATGTTTTTGTCTTAGTTTCTAGAGAGAGAAACTCCCCATTCTCTATAGAATTAGGGTATTATCTTTATTCTCTCTTTAGTTTCTCCCTTTAATTCTTGTTTAATTATAGTTTCATTTATATTTTCTTGTTCTATGACCTTTACTCTCTTTGTTTCCTTTGTTAATTTCTCTTTTATGCTCATTTTAGTTGTATGAACACACTTGTCACTTTTAATTTCCTTTAATGCAATTTGATGTTTTATGTTTCTTTAATGCTTATTTGAGTTGTTATTTTTATTTTCATATAATTGGTAGTTATAGATTTTATTATTGTTGCAATTTAATATGCTTTCCCCTTTTATGCATGCTAAGTGTTTGACAAAATGTCTCTTTTAGCTTTTGCCTAGTTTTTCACACTCTTGCCTTGGAATTGGATAATTAGGTGACCTTGAGTCATAGATGTCCATTCGATATTGTGATTAGGATTGTTAGTTAGTTTGGTTTCCACTAATGCTAATCTTTCACTAAGTTAATTATTGAGTTGGCTAGGACTTGTGGATTGAGGTTAATTATGCCCTTTTGACTTATCCTCAATATAGGGTTGACTAATTGGGATTAATTCACACACAATTATAACGTTTGTGGTCCACTACTAGGATAGCAAGCCCTAATTACCCAATCCTCACCAAGATCTCTTTTAGTATTTAAATTCTATTTTTATTGCCTTTACTTGCCTTCATTTAATTTCTTGCATATTAAGTTACCTTCTTGCATTTTAATTTCTTGCCATTTGCTATCATCCAACCTCCATTTCCTCATAGCCAATAATATGACACTTTAATTGCAACTCCTAGGGAAGACGATCCGGGACATAAAACTTCCGGTTATTTTGTATTGAATTTAATATTTGATTGATGTTCAATTGTTGCGTTTGGACTATACTTGCAATGGACAAATTCCACTTTTAGTGCGAAAATCCAAACCTGTGCAATTGGGCATTATCAAATTTCGCACCGTTGTCGGGGAATTGCAATCGGTGTTATATCTTTTGGTTGATGTGAATATGTTAATAGTGTAAATATCACTTTTTGGATGTTGGTTTGTTTTTGTTAGTAGGTTTTTTGTTTAGGTTTTCTTGATGACTTTTTCACACCATTACCAGAATGCACCCCAATGGAGCCCAAACACTTACCTTTATAGTCACCAATCTTACACACGATCACCTCACTACATACAAAACCAAAACCCTTACCTTCATGAGTTTGATTGTCAACCTTCATCACTTCAATCTTTATCTTCATATATGGATCAAGCCAGACAAGAAGTACTTTTCATGCTCATTCAAGAACAACAAGAGTTCTGGAAGAAGCAAGAGCAAGTCATGTCTACCTTAGCAAAAGCTTTGGATCATTTAGCTTCAGTGCGTTCATGACACAAGCAAGAAATTCTAGTGGATGAATGTATGGAACCAAATGAAAAGTGTGGAGTGCGAGAAGAATTGCAAAATCAAGAAGAAGATGTTAAGTCACAACATGAAGTGCAAAAAGAGATAAATGATGAGTTGGTAGGAATTAGCCAAGAGGATTCCATCATTCAAGATTTTTTGTCCGACTTGGGTAATTCCTTCAATGACCTTCATGAGTCTCCATTGTTAGATTTGGAAGAAGATGTTGATGTGGACTTCACACAACCTCCGATTTTTTACTTGAGTGATGATGAAGAAGATTCAAGAGAGGTTGAGGAAGATTTTAGTCGCCAAGAGGTGAAAGCATTTGTGCGAGATAGAATTGAGTGGGTGAAGAATTCTCCAACAAGCTTTCTAACCCTACATCAATATGCCGTTCTTGAAACGGATGGTCAACTTTGAACCTTTCTTGGAGTAGTGGATGGTGATGCGAAGAATGTTGATTGGCCAAGAAATGGAAAGTTCATCCAAGAAGCCAATCCAACATTTAGAGCTCAATTATGGTGCAAAAGTTGAGTTAGTGGACTCTATGGAATGCACAAGTGTTCTAATAGTGATTTAAGACATTGTTCATCCAAGTGCAAGAGTGAAGATCAAGAAGAGGATGAACATAAGACTAGAGTACGGGATCCAGAGATTGGTTTTATGAATCAACACTTATGGATCCTGGTTGCTAGCTTGGAATCTCTCATGAATTTGATGCAATCTAATTGGGACCCCAGAGGTCAAACTAATAGCAAACTTGGTTGGAGATTTAAGGAAGAGGGGAAGCAGAAGCCACCCTGACAAGGATCTCCTCACCAAGTCCAACTTAAGACTATAAACCAAAGTGCTAGGTGGGAGACACCCCACCATGGTAATATCCTTCTAACTTCCTCTCTTTTACCTTTTGTTTCATGAATAATTGGCTATATTGCTTGGTTGGTTAGATTTATTTCGATGTTTGTTAAGTAATTTTAGTTAAATAATGTGTTTTTGGGAGTTTTGTGATATTTTGGGACTTGAAAACCTGTTTTGGATGTCAAGTTTGATGTTTTGGAGGTGAAATTTTTGTTGCAGGAACAGAGACCTGTGCGTGCGCATAGCCTTGTGCGTCCTCACAGATCCCCTGTTTTCCGGTTCCCATGCGTCTGCACAGCAACATGCGTACGCACGCCCTTAAACACCCCTTTGTTCCCAGCACGCACACAGCTTGTGCATGGGAACAACCCTTTCCCCTCCTATGCGTCCGCACACCATGCGTGCGGCCGCACAAGTGCCACCTTAAAAAAAACCTTTGTGCGTGCACATAGATCTAAGCACACGCACAGCGAGGAACCAACCCTCTGGCCGCAGCGCACGCACAGGCTGTGCGTGTGAACCCAACCCCCCTTTCCTCTTCTATGCGAGCGCCCACACACACTCTCTTCCTTTTTCTTCTTCTTTCTCTTCTCCATTTCCTTATTTTTTCTCTTCCCTGTCTCTACTGCCGCGCCCGCCAGTAGCCCTCAGCCATGCCTCTCTGTTCTGGCGAGTAACCACCAGCGGTGGCGAGTTTCTGTGCCGCCGCGACTTTTCACCACCCCCTTCCATCTGCTTCCTTTTCTTTCTTTTACATTCCAGGTTCCCCTTCAACCCTGTTCTTCTTCCTTCCCTGTTTTATTTTTCTGTCTCTGCTTTATTTTTACTTGCTTTTTTTACTTCTACTTTTAATTTTTGCTTTAGCAATTAGGTGGCTATAGGTTAGATGGCCTGTGTTTTTGGATTGAGTATATGTGACTGGCTGTTCATTGTTGAATGTTGCTCGGACTGAATGATGTTGCTGTGTCTGATGGCTATGGATGCTGCCATTGTTGAACTCTGATTGTTACCTGTGAATATTGCACATTTTATACTTGTCGTAATGCCTGAATGGATTTTTGAACCAACTTCTGTGTCTGATCAACATCGATTTTGCATTTTCTTCCATTTTTTCATTATGACTTCATACTTGTGCAATTTTCTGCTAACTATGGATGCTGCCTAGAATTTATTAATTATGCACTCTGTGTTCATGATGAAACATCAAACTGAGCTTCGTTTTGCTGTGAGATTATCTTGTTTGACACCAATTCTGCTGTGCATATCATCCTTTACTGATTAGTTGCCAACTATGTACTTCTTTGCTAATTTTGTTCTTGAAACCAAAATAGATTGAAAATTAAAGTTTTGATCATGCTATTTGGTACTTTTAAGTGCATAGCCTGCTGATTTACTGCATGATGTACTGACTGCTCACTGCTTTTTGTTCCAATGCCAAACTAGAATTAAACTTGAAGTTTTGGAATCTGTTTGGTACCTTTTTCCAGCAGTACATATAATGTTTGTTTTGTGAATTGATCAATTGCGTATTCATGTATCTTTAACATCAATGACAATATACATAACAACTTGTTTCTTTATGTTTTTGAGCAATGCACATTATTTTTTAATCAAGCACGACTTTGCTAAGAGTTGACAAGAAGCTATGTACATGTGATCATTTCTTATCCTCGTAACATGAATATGTGTATGCTTTCACTGTGACTTTGATTTTTGCCTTTTGTGTCAATTTTTGCAAACTCTTTTCAATTTCCAAGGCATAATTGCAACAATCAATTTCTTTCAATTCAATTCACTTGCATCGCACACCTAAGTCATATATATGCTTTACTAACTATTCATCCATTCATTTGTCACTTAGGTTACTTGATCTTGGGAAAACACATTTCTTTTGAACCTTTAAATATTTTATACATGTTATCCCTTGATTTAGTATTTGTTTACCTGATTGGCTCTTACTTGAACTATTTGATTATATCCTTCTTCTTTATGTGACTTTTATCTGTTCCCCTGAGTTGTATTCTATTTTTGTCCTTTTCAAGATGGCTCGTAAAGGGAAGGAGAAAGCCAATCCTTTGGCTCGTCCTCCCCCTGTACATCCAAGCACCCAACTAGAAACATTCATTAATGCTGAAGCCCAAGAACAATATGAGAAAATAGAAAACAAAGCCTTTCACTATGAGCGAAAGCTAAACTTGTCTGAGAAATATGTGGACCAAGTTTTAGACAGACTAAATTTTTATCATTGGGAGTTCGTAAAATTCGATCCGGTGGAAGTTAATGAACACCAGGTCAAATAATTTTACGCAAATCTCCTAAAGAGGGATGTCCCGACTGTTTTTCTCAGAGGTGTCACTCTGGACACCTCTGATACTGCTTTAAAGGCCCTCTTAGGTATTCCACATTTTCCTTTGGCTCGTGACGCCTACGCTCAGATAGTGAAAGATTTGTTATCAAGAAAACTTTCACTGGATGTTGTCCTGAGGAAGATTGGCACACCTGAGGCTAGATGGGAGTACAGCAGGGGAGAAAACGCGGTCCCTCAGAGCATTGAGGAGCCGGAAGTTGAGACCGAGCCGGCAGCTGCATCAGAGTCAGCTGGTCACACATCTGAGGAGACTAGAGCAGATCCCACACCACGGCCATCTACTGACATCATCATCTACCACCGTCATCACCACCCACCACCGCCAGGCGGTGGAGCTTTGTAGATTCGACCACCCCGATCCGTTTTTGGCACGGAGGACCGTGCATCATCTAAGTGTGGGGGAGGATCTACTGTTTTGGGTGTAAATACTCTCTTCCCCAACACTAGTCGTTTAGTTATTTTCAGTTTTTATTATGCTTCTGTGGATAATTTTAGCACTTTGACTTATGCACTCTTTACCTTGGTATATGTATATATATATATATATATATATATATATATATATATATATATATATATATATATATATATATATATATATATATATATATATATTAGTTGCTTTTGGTTATATCTACTACTGCACTTTTATTTTGGTATATATATACATATTGCATTTCATATTGCATGGTATATAGTATAGATATGGATTGTGATTCGATGATGTGAATAGGTTATGCCTGGTTCATTTTGATCCTAATTGTTCATGTGACTTTTTGCTTGTTGAAAATTAGGAGAAGAACTAGGAATTTTTGAAAAATTTTACATCCATCACAACATATATAAATACATACATATATAGGAAATAATTTTGGTGAAAAACAAGATTTTCCAAGAATTTTGGGCTTTCTATTGAATTGATTGGAAAACAGTTTTTCAAACTTGCTTGAAAGGATTTCTCATGGAACATAGAAGAGTAAAGAACAAATACCTTATGAGTTTTTGAGCTATATTGAGTGGTTACACATTTCGACCACTAACTTTGTTCATTGTGTTATATCTCTTTCATGATTCTAATCTTGGTTTTGCTTGATTCTTTATTTCCAATGAATGATTTTTGAATTGCATTGAGCATGATTGAGGCCATCTTTGTTTAAAAGCTTACTTTTCCTATATAGCCTAACTTTAGCACATCACAACCATAAGAGGAAAACCATGAATTACCTTAGATTGTGATGAGCGGATAATTTATACGTTTTTTGGCATTATTTTTAGATAGTTTTTAGTATGATCTAGCTACGTTTTAGTATATTTTTATTAGTTTTTAAGCAAAATTCACATTTCTGGACTTTACTATGAGTTTGTGTGTTTTTCTGTGATTTCAAGTATTTTCTGGCTGAAATTGAGGGACCTGAGCAAAAATCTTATTCAAAGACTAAAAGAGGACTGTTGATGCTGTTGGATTCTGACCTCCCTACACTCGAAATAAAATTTTTGGAGTTATAGAAACCCAAATGGCGCGCTCTCAATTGCGTTGGAAAGTCGACATCCAGGGCTTTCTAGCAATATATAATAGTCCATACTTTGCCTGAGTTTAGATGACGCAAATTGGCGTTCAACGCCAGCTTTCTGCCCTATTCTGGCGTTAAACGCCAGAAACAAGTTACAAGCTAGAGTTAAATGCCCAAAATAGGCTGCAAACTGGCGTTTAACCCCAAAAGAAGTCTCTACACATGAAAGCTTCAATGCTCAGCCCAAGCACACACCAAGTGGGTCCGGAAGTAGATTTCTGCATCATTTACTTGTTTTTGTAACTCTAGTAACTAGTTTAGTATAAATAGAACTTTTTACTATTGTATTAGAGATCTTTGCACGTTTAGTCCTTAGACCAACGTCTTGGTCATTCTGGTTCCCCCTCTGGGGCCGAAGCCAATGAACACCATTATCACTTATGTATTTTCAATGGTGGAGTTTCTACACACCATAGATTAAGGTGTGGAGCTCTACTGTTCCTCGAGTATTAATGCAAAGTACTATTGTTCTTCTTTTCAATTCATGCTTATTCTTATTCTAAGATATTTATTCGTACACAAGAACATGATGAATATGATGATTATATGACGCTCATCACTATTCTCAACTTATGAACGCGTGATTGACAACCACTTCCGTTCTACATGAAAAAAAGCTTGAATGTATATCTCTTGGGTTTCTAATCAACGATTCACATCGACTCCTCTCTGACAATGGGGCATCTGAATCCGAGATTAGAATCTTCGTGGTATAGGCTAGAATCCATTGGCAGCATTCTTGAGATCCGGAAAGTCTAAACATTGTCTATGGTATTCCGAGTAGGATCTGGGATGGGATGACTGTGACGAGCTTCAAACTCGCGACTGTAGGGCATGGTGACAGACGCAAAAGGATAGTAAATCCTACTCCTACACGATCGAGAACCAACAGCTGATTAGCCATACGATATCTGTGCATGGTATTTTTCATCCGAGACGAGAAATCCGACAGTTGATTAGCCGTACAGAAATCGTAAAGGACCATTTTCACTGAGAGGATGGGAAGTAGCCATTGAAAATGGTGACACCCAACATACAGCTTGCCATAGAAAGGAGTATGAAGGATTGGATGAAGGAAATAGGAAAGCAGAGATTTAGAAGGAACAACGCATCTCCATACGCTTATCTGAAATTTCCACCAATGAATTGCATAAGTATTTCTATCTTTATTTTATGTTTTATTTATATTTTAATTATCAAAATTCCATAACCATTTAAATCCGCCTGATTGAGATTTACAAGGTGACCATAGCTTGCTTCAAGCTGACAATCTCCTTGGGATCAACCCTTACTCACGTAAGGTTTATTACTTGGACGACCCAGTGCACTTGCTAGTTAGTTGTGCGAAGTTGTGAAAAAGAGTTGAGATTACAATTGTGCGTACCACGTTGTTGGCTCCATTGAGATCATAATTTCGTGCACCAAGTTTTTGGCACCGTTGCCGGGGATTGTTCGAGTTTGGACAACTGACGGTTCATCTTGTTGCTTAGATTAGGTAATTTTTCTTTATTTTGTTTTCAAAAAGTTTTCAAAAATATTTCAAAAATTTTTCTTCTTTTTCGTTTTTCCAAAATAATTTTCGAAAAAATTTATAAAATCATAAAATAAAAAATATTTTGTGTTTCTTGTTTGAGTCTAGAGTCAAGTTCTAAGTTTGGTGTCTTGCATGTTTTTCTTTTCTTGAAAATTTTTCAAAAATAATTCTTGATGTTCATCTTGATCTTCAAGGTGTTCTTGGTGTTCATTGTAACACCCTAACTACCAAAGCTCACGCTTCCGGCTGCGCAACTCTGATAGCTCGGACATTTCGACGACACTTATACTAGTTAATACTAAAATATGAGCCTGTTAAAACTTTAAAAACGCAATACCACTCCCAAAATACTTTCGTTCGACAAAGTACATCCATAGATACCATACAACTTACAAAAACTCTTAAAAGATACATCCATATATATATACATACATATATATAAGTAATATTACAAACATTAACCAATACAATTCCTACCCCTCTTATAGAATATATCAAGATAAAGGCAAGGGTACAAAAATAATAATTTAAAGCAATACAGAGCATCTCAATAACACATAATTAAACTCTTCATAACTTCTCGCCCAAATCCTGAAAGGGGAAAAATGTAAGGGGTGAGAACATCATCCTCGAAAGGGTTCTCAGTAGAGGGTTTTTGGGAATTACTGTAATAGGATACATGAAGATAAACCGTACCAGTGATTAATAACCATCTTATGCCTCTTTTCAAAAACAACAGTTTACAATAAAAGTAAAGTCAGAAATCTTTTCTGAAAGAGAAACTGTTAAATTCTCAAAACATCAAAGCATTTCAAAAAGGTTTATCTATACTGAACCAAAATAACCTTTCATATCTTATTCCAAACCAGAACCACAAAACCGAAATCAACCATCGGTCCATCTCATTCAACCACGGCCCTAGGCCCAAATAATCCAACCACAATCCAACAGAATTCCAAATGCAAACATAAGTAGGAAGATGCAAACACAAACAAACAGTTATTGCAAGTAGAACAATTAGCAGTTAATCACATAGAGGTCAAGTCTCAACCTGGAGCACGTGGTGGCTAGCCACTGCTACTACCCAGGGAAACCCTCATCTCCGATAGTGGAAGTGCAAACATCACAACTTATCAATATCTCAGCATAAATGCTTTCATTCTCAATCATGGATCAACATCCATCTCAGCCATCCGGCTCACGGTTCAATCTAAAACCAGCCAATATTAATAATCACACACAGCCATTCCGGCTCACGGTTCAATCCAGAACCAGCCAATATTCATATCATTCAAAGCCATTCCGGCTCACAACAAAACAGCACTTCCACATTCAAAATCATCAAATTAGGAAATCGGCATTTAAGCCATAAATCATTTTCTCAATTCATTTCACTTTGAAATCAAGTTTCAACTCTTTTCAGCCTTGGCTTTAGAAATCTCGTTTCTCAAATCATCTCGGGCTCATACGCCAAATTTACTCAAAGTGAGTTCCCTTTTCAAAACAGAGCCACTCTCGGCATTCTCTTTCCAAACTTCCAAACCATGGCAAGTTAAGGATTTATTTCAAAGCATTCAAAATCACCCATCCAACAATGGGATTTTATGACAAAAGTTTCTCGGCAGAGTCCCAAGTCTTTAGGGAAGGTCAACCTATATCAATTCCTTAAAATTCATTGAAACTCTTAAAATCATAGATTCTCGGTTCAAGTAAATAAAACTGAATTTACTATAAAACTGGCCATACAAAATCACAAGTTCCAACCCGGTCCAAAAATCAACTCATTGAAACGGAACCGGTTCATTTGAATCAAACCGCTTTCAGATTTCTTTTTGGAACCCATTTTTCCATCTCTTCCAAAATGCCTCAAACTTGATTACTCAATCAAAAGTCTAGGTTCCTTTAAAAATCACTAAAAACTCCCTTTTATATTGAAATCAATATTAAAGCATCATTCTTTCCTTCAGTGATTCAAACGGTAACAATAGTTCAGTTCTAAATAAGCCAAAGTCAACGTATAAGGTTTATCAAGTAAATTAAGCTTGAAAACATAAATATCCTCTTAATAAATCAAATAATACAATTTCTCAAATTCAACCCTTTTTAAATAACCTTTCAAACAAGACTAAGGTATTATAAAAATTTCGGCAGCACCTCCCCTAAAACTTGGACTTTTGCCACCCGGTTCGGGTCCCAACTAAACCATTTCTCATTCCTTTTCAACAGCTCAAAACCAGAAATCAATTTAAAGCAAGCTAAATCCAACAATCGCCTCAGTGGCGTATCTCAAGGATACCCTTTCAAAATCAACTTAATATCAATCGATATAACTCATTTCCAAAGTTTTAAAGAAACGGTTCAAATAACGAATCATTTGTCCAAAACCAAATCAATTAAAATAAACCAAGTTGAATTCAGAAGTGCATTCGACTTTTCACATCATTGAAATAATTGACTCAATTCAAACCAATCCTCAACGGTTTAAACTCAGATTTCAAATCTTTAAAGAATCAACTTCAAAACATTATATTTCACAAAGCCGCACAACAACTCAGCCAAACCAACATCCATAATCATTCAAGTCAATCAAATAATACATAAGGCAGATACAATCACCAAATACACAATATCTCACATCAACATCCATATGTAATAATTCCAATACACAAAACATAGTTTTTGGAAAGCGCCCCTACCTCGAAACGCAAATTTCATATCCCAAACGCTTCACCGAGTCCTTTTCGTCTCAACTCGAAATCACCGGCAACCAAAACCTCAGCTCCCAGCCACTTTTGCAATAACCATAGCAACACTAATCGAAACATATAACAATCAGGACTCGACCCCACGTTACCAAAACTCATTTATTAACCAAACACAACTGAAAACTAACGTGAGGCTTTCCGAAACATACTTACCGAAGAAGAAACGGCTGAACCGAACAGCGGCGGTCTCTTGAACCGGTTCGGCAGCAGCACGTCAGCCACCTCAAGTGACAGCGGCGACCGGACTCCGGCGTTGGTAACTGAAACCCACATACAGAGGCGATAAAGCTGTCGGAATCTTAAACGAATAAACCAAATTCAAAGCCCTTACCGGTAGAGTTTTTTAGGCGATGGAAGAAGTAGCCAGAGACTCCGGCGGTGGTCCCGGGAGTCGAGAACCACCCCTGGCGGCCCGAACCCTTTTCTGATGGCGGCAGTTCCGACCGAGGCGGCGCCAGCGACACAAACAGCGGCTGCGCGCGGTGGCTAGACTCCCAGCACACCTTCAGATCTCTCTCGTCTGCTCTGCCATAAAGGACGGCGACTGTCTCTGCGGCCAAGGTCAACGGCGGCGCAGCTCACCAACGGTGGTGATAGCAGTTTCGCCCTGCTCCTGCGCGCGCACGCGCACTCCCTCTTCCTCGTGTCGGCTCCTGTATCGCACCCCTCACGTTCGCAGTTCTGGGTCCGGCGCGGTTCAATGGCGATCGACGGCAAGGTGCGGCGGCCAACCAGCGCCTCCTTCCTCTCCCCTGCGCGCACGAGCTTTCTCTCGCCTTCATGACACTCTTCAGGCGACGAAACGGGATGATGGTGGTCGAACCGCGACTGGGCAGGGATGATCGGGGCGGCTTCGACGGCGGCGCTCCTCGCGTGCGGCAGTCCGGCAGTCACGGCGGCAGTACCCAGCCGGCGGCGCCGATCCTTTCCCCCTCTCCTTCTCTCCTTCTGGCCCAGTCTCCATTTTTGATTTTCCCGTTCTTCCTTTCCATGTTTCGGTGAATGAGAGGGTGAGAGGGAAACAAGTGGGGTGCGGCTGCTGGGTTCAAAGGGAGAAATGGGTTCTAGTTAGGGTTTTCAGGGTTAGGGTTTTCCTTTTCAAAATTTAGGGCTGAGGGTGATTTGGTAATTTCACATAAAATTGGGAATAATATAGTAATTGAAACCCAAATTAAATCCAACACTATTTATACATTGAAAATACTATTTGCTCACCAATTTCACAAATTATTTTCAATAAAATGCCCAAATCCAAAAATTAGAAATAATATACTTAATTTCTTCATTTTCCAAAATAGCAGTAATAATATTTAAAATATTACTTATCTAATCCAAATCATATAAAATCCTTATTATTTCATAATTATCAACTTTATACTTTAAATATAGAAAATAATCCAATAATTTTAAAATTGGATAATAATTATAACTTATCTCAAATCCATTAAATCAAAACTTGCCTTAATTATCTATAATAAAATAATCTTTGAAATTAAGGCTATAAATAACTGTAGGATTTGAGACTTGCTCATAATAAGACTTTTCAAAAGTTCTGGGTCTTACATTCATATTGACATTCATAGTATTCTTGCATGCATCATTTGTTTTAATCCAAAATTTTTATGTGTTGAGTCATTTTGTGGTTTTTCTCTTTCCTCATTAAATTCAAAAAAATAAAAAATATATCTTTCCCTTATTTCTCTCATAAATTTCGAAATCTTTGGGTTGACTTAGTAGAAAGTTTTTAAAATAAGTTGTTTCTTGTTAGTCAAGTCAAGATTTCAATTTTAAAAATCTTATCTTTTCAAAACTTTTTCAAAAATAAAATATTTTTCATTTTTCTTTCATGTTTTTCGAAAGTTTTATAAATTGATTTTCAAAATATTTTTTTCTTATTTTTACTTCATATTTTAGAAATTAATGCTAACAATTAATGCTTTGATTCAAAAATTTCAAGCTTATTACTTTCTTGTTAAGAAAGATTCAAATTTTAAATTTTAAAATCATATCTTTTGATTTCATGTGAGTCAAGTCATTAATTTTAATTTTAAAAATCAAATCTTTTTAATTTCCTTTCCAAATATTTTTCAAAATAAATTTCAATCATATCTTTTTAATCATATCTTTTTCAAATCATATATTTTTCAATCAAATCTTTTTCAATCATATCTTTTTCAAAAAGAAATTTGATTTCAAAAATCTTTTCTAACGTCTTATCTTTTCAAAATTGATTTTCAAATCTTTTTCAATTAACTAATTGACTTTTTGTTTGTTTTACTATCTCTTATCTTTTTCAAAACCATCTAACTACTTTTCTCTCTCTAATTTTCAAAAATCACCTTCCTCTTTTTCAAAAATCTTTTTAATTAACTAATTGTTTTAAATTTTAATTTTATTCCTTTCTATAAATTCGAATTTTAACTTTAAATTAAAATAAAAACAAAAATAATTTTCTTTTCTCTTAATTAAAATTTGAATTTTCTCCTCTCTCTCATCTCTTTCTATTTATTTATTCATTTACTAACACTTCTCTTCATCTTAAAATTCGAACCCTCTCTTCCTCTCTATGTTTGAATTTTTTTCTCTTCTCCTTCTTCTATTCTTTTCTTCTTCTACTCACATAAAGGAATCTCTATACTGTGACATAGTGGATTTCATACTTTCTTTGTTTTCTTCTCTCTCATATGAGCAGGAACATGAAAAAAGGCATTCTTGTTGAAGCTGATCCTGAACCTGAAAGGGCCTTGAAGAGGAAGCAAAGAGCAGCTAAAGCACAGTCCTGTGAAGAGGACCTAACTAAAATTTTTGAACAGGAAAAGGATATGGCAGCCGAACCCAACAACAACAATGCAAGGAAGGTGCTTGGTGACTTTACTGCACCAAATTCCACTTCCATGTAAGAAGCATCTTAATCCCTGCCATTGGAGCAAACAATTTTGAGTTAAAGCCTCAATTAGTTTCTCTGATGCAACAGAATTGCAATTTTCATGGACTCCCATCAGAAGATCCTTTTCAGTTCTTAACTGAGTTCTTGCAGATCTGTGGTACTGTTAAGACTAATGGAGTTGACTCCCAACCTAGAGATAGCCTGAACTCTTGGGATAAGCTGGTCATGGCTTTCTTAGCCAAGTTCTTTCCTCCTCAAAAGCTGAGCAAGCTTAGAGTGGATATTCAAACCTTCAGACAGAAAGAAGGTGAATCCATCTATGAAGCTTGGGAAAGATACAAGCAACTAACCAAAAAGTGTCCTTCTAACATGCTCTCAGAATGGACCATCCTAGATATATTCTATGATGGTCTGTCTAAATTGTCTAAGATATCACTGGACCATTCTATAGGTGGATCTATTCACCTGAAGAAAATGCCTACAAAAGCTCAGGAACTCATTGAAATGGTTGCAAATAACCAGTTCATGTACACCTCTGAAAGGAATCCTGTGAGTAATGGGACGCCTCAGAGGAAGGGAGTTCTTGAAATTGATGCTTTGAATGCCATATTGGCTCAGAACAAAATGTTGACTCAGTAAGTCAACATGATTTCTCAGAGTCTGAATGGTTTGCAAAATGCATCCAACAGTACTAAAGAAGCATCTTCTGAAGAAGAAGCTTTTGATCCTGAGAACCCTACAATGGCAGAGGTGAATTACATGGGTGAAGCCTATGGAAACACCTATAATTTCTCATGGAGAAATCATCCAAATATCTCATGGAAGGATCAACAAAAGCCTCAACAAGGCTTTAATAATGGTGGAAGAAACAGGTTTAGCAATAGCAAGCCTTTTCCATCATCCTCTCAGCAACAGACAGAGAATTCTGAGCAGCGCTCCTCTAGCTTAGCAAACATAGTCTCCGATATATCTAAGGCCACTCTAAGTTTCATGAATGAAACAAGGTCCTCCATTAGAAATTTGGAGGCACAAGTGGGCCAGCTGAGTAAAAGAGTCACTAAAACTCCTCCTAGAACTCTCCCAAGCAATACAGAAGAGAATACAAAAAGAGAGTGCAAGGCCATAACCTTACGCGGTGTGGCCGAACCTAGAGAGGAGGAGGAGGACGTGAATCCCAGTGAGGAAGACCTCATGGGACGTCCTCTGGACAAAAAGGAGTTCCCATTTGAGGAACCTAAGGAATTTGAGGCTCATCTAGAGACCATATAGATTCCATTGAACCTACTTCTACCATTCATGAGCTCTAATGACTATTCCTCCTCTGAAGAGGATGAAGATATTACTGAAGAGCAAGTTGTTAAGTACCTTGGAGCAATCATGAAGCTGAATGCCAAGTTATTTGGTAATGAGACTTGGGTAGATGAACCCCCCTTGCTCACCAATGAACTGAATGACTTGGTTAGGCAGACATTACCTCAAAAGAAATAGGATCCTGGTAAATTCTTAATTTCCTGTACCATAGGCACCATGACCTTTGAGAAGGCTCCGTGTGACCTGGGGTCAAGCATAAACTTAATGCCACTCTCTGTAATGGAAAAATTGGGAATCTTTGAGGTACATGATGCCAAATTCTCATTAGAGATGGCAGAAAAATCCATGAAAAAGGCTTATGGACAGGTAGAGGACATGCTAGTAAAGGTCAAAGGCATTTACATCCCTGCTGATTTCATAATCCTAGACACTGGGAAGGATGAGGATGAATCCATCATCCTTGAAAGACCCTTCCTAGCCATAGCAAAAGCTGTGATTGATGTGGACAGAAGAGAGTTGATCCTTCAATTGAATGAGGACTACCTTGTGTTTAAAACTCAAGGATCTCCCTCTGTAATCATGGAGCAGAAGCAAGAAAAGCTTTTCTCAATGCAGACTCAAACAAAGCCCCCACAGTCAAACTCTAAGTTTGGTGTTGGGAGGCCACAACCAAACTCTAAATTTGGTGTTGAACCCCCACATTCAAACTCTAAGTTTGGTGTTGGGAGGCCCCAATAATGCTCTGAACATCTTTGAAACTCCATGAGAGCTCATTGTTAAGCTATTGATATTAAAGAAGCGCTTATTAGGAGGCAACCCAATTTTATTTTTCTATGTTATTTTCTTTTTTTTAGGTTGATGATCATGTAGAGTCACAAAAACAACTGCAAAAATTAAAGAAAAATAAAAAATAGCACACCGTGGAGGAGAAACTTACTGGCATTTAAACGCCAGTAAGGGTAGCAGAATAGGCGTTTAACACCCAATCTGGCACCATTTTGGGCGTTAAACGCCAGAAAGAAGCACCAGAATAGCGTTAAACGCCAGAAAGAAGCAACAAACTGGCGTTAAATGCCAGAAACAGGTTGCAGCTTGGCGTTTAACAGCAGGAAATTAATAAAAGCTGGTGTTTAACACCAGAAACAAGCAGCAGTCTGGCATTAAACGTCAGGATTGCACAATAAGGGCATTTTTGCACGCCTAAATGGAGTAGGAATGAGAAGTCCTTGGCCCCTCAGGATCTGTGGACCCCACAGGATCCCCACCAACCTCAACTCATTCTCTTTCTCTCTCACACCTTCTCATACCACTTTCCCCTCCCAAACCCAACCCCAAATACACGAACCTACCTATCCCCCCACTCCTATATAAACCCCTCCACACTCCTTCATTTTCACACATTACATACACTTTTCCCCTACTTGGCCGAACCACTTAACCCCCTCCATCTCCTCCATTTCTTCTTCTTTTCCACCCTTCTTTCTTCCTTTGCTCGAAGACGAGCAAAAATTTTAAGTTTGGTGTGGTAAAAGCATTGCTTTTTGTTTTTCCATAACCATTTATGGCACCTAAGGCTGGAGAAATCTCTAGAAAGAGGAAAGGAAAGGCAAAAGCTTCCAGCACCGAGTCATGGAAGATGGAGAGATTCATCTCAAAGGTCCATCAAGTCCACTTCTATGAAGTTGTGGCCAAGAAAAATGTGATCCCTATGCAATTCAGCTAGAATTGTCATAGAGGAAGACATCCTCATTGAAGAGGACAAGCCCATCACCAAAAAGAGGATGGAGCGAACAGGAGAGCCCACTCATGGACCTCAACAAGAGCATGAGAAATTCCCTCATCAAGAAATCCCTGAGATGTCTCAAAGGATATATTTTCCTCCACACAACTATTGGGAGCAACTAAGGATAGGGGCGCCAAAAGCACTAAAGATGGAGCAACAAAGGCAAGGAAGAGACATTGAGGAGCTCAAGCACTCCATAGGATCTTCAAGAGGAAGAACTAGCCGCCATCACTAAGGTGGACCCGTTCTTTAATTTCCTTGTTCTTATTTTTTTTCTGTTTTTTTTTATTTTTATGCTTTATGTGGTATCTATGTTTGTGTCTTCATTATATGATCATTAGTGTCTAGTGTCTATGCCTTAAAGCTATGAATAATTCCATGAATCCTTCACCTCTCTTAAATAAAAAATGTGCCTAATTACAAAAGAACAAGAAGTACTTGGATTTCAAATTTTATCTTGAAATTAGTTTAATTATTTTGATGTGGTGGCAATACTTTTTTTTCTGAATGAATGCTTGAACAGTGCATATTTTTGATAGTGAAGTTTCTGAATATTAAAATTATTGGCTCTTGAAAGAATGATGAACAAAGAGAAATGTTATTGATAATCTAAAAAATCATGAAATTGATTCTTGAAGCAAGAAAAAGCAACGAAAAAAAAGAGTAGCGAAAAAAAAGTGGTGAAAAAAAAGAAAGAAAAAGAAAAAGCAAGCAGAAAAAGCCAATAGCCCTTTAAACCAAAAGGCAAGGGTAAAAAGGATCCAAGGCTTTGAGCATTAATGGATAGGAGGGCCCAAGGAATAAAATCCAAGCCTAAGCGGCTAAATCAAGCTGTCCCTAACCATGTGCTTGTGTCATGAAGGTCCAAGTGAAAAGCTTGAGAATGACTGGTTAAAGTCGTGATCCAAAGCAAAAAGAGTGTGCTTAAGAACTCTGGACACCTCTAATTGGGGACTTTAGCAAAGCTAAGTCACAATCTGAAAAGGTTCACCCAGTTATGTGTATGTGGCATTTATGTATCCGGTGGTAATACTGGATAACAAAGTGCTTAGGGTCACGGCCAAGACTCATAAAGTAGCTGTGTTTAAGAATCAACGTACTGAACTAGGAGAATCAACAACACTATCTAAAATTTTGAGTTTCTATAGATGCCAATCATTCTAAATTTCAAAGGATAAAGTGAGATGCCAAAACTGTTCAGAAGCAAAAAGCTACTAGCCCCGCTCATCTAATTGGGACTAAGTTTCGTTGATATTGTGAGATTCATTGTATATTCTCTTCTTTTTATTCTATTTTGTTTTCAGTTGCTTGTGGACAAGCAACAATTTAAGTTTGGTGTTGTGATGAGCGGCTAATTTATACGCTTTTTGGCATTGTGTTTAGATAGTTTTTAGTAGGATCTAGCTACTTTTTAGTATATTTTTATTAGTTTTTAAGCAAAATTCACATTTCTGGACTTTACTAAGAGTTTGTGTTTTTTCTTATAGTTTCAGGTATTTTCTGGCTGAAATTGAGGGACCTGAGCAAAAATCTGATTCAGAGGCTGAAAAAGGACTACTGATGCTGTTGGATTCTAATCTCCCTGCACTCGAAATGGAATTTTTGGAGCTACCTAAACCCAAATGGAGCGCTCTCAGTTGAGTTGGAAAGTATACATCCAGAGCTTTTCAGCGATATATAATAGTCCATACTTTGCCATAGTTTAGACAATGCAAACTAGCGTTCAACGCCAGCTTTCTGCGCTATTCTGGCGTTAAACGCCAGAAACAAGTTACAAGCTAGAGTTAAACGCCCAAAACAGGCTGTAAACGGGCGTTTAACTCCAAAAGAAGTCTCTACATGTGAAAGCTTCAATGCTCAGCCCAAGCACACACCAAGTGGGCTCGGAAGTGGATTTCTGCATCATTTACTTGTTTCTGTAACCCTAGTAACTAGTTTAGTATAAATAGAACTTTTTACTATTGTATTAGAGATCTTTGGACGTTTAGTCCTTAGACCAATGTCTTGGTCATTCTGGTTCCCCCTCTGGGGCCGAAGCCAATGAACACCATTATCACTTATGTATTTTTAACGGTGGAGTTTCTACACGCCATAGATTATGGTGTGGGGCTCTGCTATTCCTCGAGTATTAATGCAAAGTACTATTGTTCTTCTATTCAATTCATGCTTATTCTTATTCTAAGATATTCATTCGCACACAAGAATATGATAAATGTGATGATTATGTGACGCTCATCACCATTCTCAACTTATGAACGCATGATTGACAACCACTTCCATTCTACATGAAAATAAGCTTGAATGTATATCTCTTGGGTTTCTAATCAACGATTCACATCGACTCCCCTCTGACAATGGGGCATCTGCATCCGAGATTAGAATCTTCGTGGTATAGGCTAGAATCTATTGGTAGCATTCTTGAGATCCGGAAAGTCTAAACCTTGTATGTGGTATTCCGAGTAGGATTTGGGATGCAATGACTGTTACGAGCTTCAAACTTGCGACTGTAGGGCATGGTGACAGACGCAAAAGGATAGTAAATCCTATTCCTACACGATCAAGAACCAACAGCTGATTAGCCATACGATATCTGTGCATGGTATTTTTCATCCGAGATGAAAAATCCGAGAGTTGATTAGCAGTACAGAAACCGTAGAAGACTATTTTCACTGAGAGGACGGGAAGTAGTCATTGACAATGGTGACACCCAATATACAGCTTTCCATAGAAAGGAGTATGAAGGATTGGATGAAGGCAATAGGAAAGCAGAGATTTAGAAGGAACAACGCATCTCCATATGCTTATCTGAAATTCCCACAATGAATTGCTTAAGTATCTCTATCTTTATTTTATGTTTATTTATATTTTAATTATCAAAACTCCATAACCATTTGAATCCGCCTGACTGAGATTTACAAGGTGACCATAGCTTGCTTCAAGCTGACAATCTCTGTGGGATCGACCCTTACTCACGTAAGGTTTATTACTTGGACGACCCAGTACACTTGCTGGTTAGTTGTGCGAAGTTGTGAAAAAGAGTTGAGATTACAATTGTGCGTACCAAGTTGTTGGCGCCATTGAGATCACAATTTTGTGCACCAGATTGTATTCTTGATTAGCTTAGGTTGAAGGAGTGTGTTACATTTAAGTGTGGGGGAATCCTTTGGGAAACTTTCGTAGTAAAAGAAAATGTTTGATTTGGGCATTCATTGGAAGTTTTGGAAAATGCGAACATTCATGAATGAACTAATTAGACCATATGCAATTTTAATTTGAAAAAAAAAAACAAACTCTTCATCATAAGAAGGGGCGCAAAGGTACCCTAAAGAGTAAACAAATGAATAAAGGAATTGCATATGTGATGTTCTGTGAGAAAAGCATACATGAATGTGTATAACAAGTGTGATGGAAAGTTAGGTTGCATTTTGTGTTTGATTTGGTTGATATAGGTTGAGTGAGAACTTAAACTAATCAAGGATTCGATCATTTTAGTCCACTTGGCCATATCTATCCCACCTTTACCCTAACCCCATTACAACCCCAATAAGTCCTCATGATAATTGCATTTATGTATCACTTGTTTGTTGTTTGTTAGATGAAAAGCAAATCCTTGAAAGCATGATTAGAAGGAGATTTGAGTGATGTGACCCTAAACACTAAGTGATTAGAAAGTATACACACCTAGTGATGGTTCAATTACTCAATTCTATGCTTCCACTTATCTTTGTCATGCATTCTTGCAAGTTACTTAATTTTGATGAGTTGAATCAATTCTCTAGATCTTGTCGCATTGAAATCAATTCCATGCCTAGCCCTATTCTGTCTATACTTGCTTGGGAATCTGATTGTTTGTTTTCACCAAATCAACAGGACATTATAGATAGATAGATATATAGCATATACATACTTGCATGCATATAGATAGTTGCATTTAATAAGTTGACTACCCCTTTGATCATTCTCCTTGTTGGTTTAGCATGGGCACATGCTATTATTTAAGTGTGGGAAAATTGATGAGTCCATATTTTCTGATATATTTTGGCTTGATTTGAATGGATTCTAGCATATGGACTCACACTTAAGCACCCAAATAGCATACTTTTGTGTTCGATCCCTAATTTGATCCTAAATGTGAAAACATGCTTTTTAATGCTTAGATTAGTGATTTTTAATTCCACTTTTATGTCATTCAATGCCGTGATATGGTTTGTGAGTGATTTCAGGCCTTGAAGGCAAGAATCGATGGCCAAAAGTGGAAGAAAGCATGTACAAGGGAGAAAACATGAAAAGACAAGGAAAAGCACACACAGCGAAGTGTGCATGCGCACAAGCAGGAATTTCCATGTGTGCGTGCGCACAAGCACCTGTTCGTACGCACAGGTTAATTTCCATCCGAGTGTGCGGACGCACACGTCTGTGCATCCGCACAGGTCCCTGCACGTGATTGCATTAATGAAACACGTGCTGCGCGAACTTGAAGGCTTTTGGCTCATTTTTGGAAGGCTGAATTGCTGAATTGGAGTGCTATATAAAGGAGACTTCAACACTTAACAAAAAGGAAGGAGAAGAAAACACATTGGAGCACAATTTTACATAGTTTTACATAGTATTAGGAGTAGGAGTAGTGTAGAGTAGAGAGCTCTCCTAGGGTTTATGTAGTTTTCTTGTAGCATTTTATAGCAAGTTGATCTTTGAATTTACTTCTTCAATTGTAAGTACTATCAATTTCCTCTTTAATTAAAGCACTTTCATCTTTATTTCCTTTTGGTTCAAGTTACTTTGTTCATATTGCAATTTTGTGTTTCTTGAAGTTTTGATCAATGAATTTTATGTTTCATGCTTCCTTTATGTTTGATTGCTTGTTTACATTTGGTTTTGTTGATAGTTGGTTATAGTTTTCTAATTTTTCTTGCAATTTTCCATACTTTACTTTTATGCACACAAGGTGTTTGTGAAAATGCCAACCTTAGATTTTGAGTAGATTTTCACACCTTGGCTTGTGGTTTGAGTTTCTAGGATACTAGAGTCATAATGTCCGACATTTAGTGGTAATTCTTGGGTAGTTAGTTGACTCTTGTTTCCATTGACGCTAGCCTTTTATCAACTTGTTTGGTAAGTTGGTTAGGACTTACGGATTAAGGTCAATTATGCTTGTTTGACTTACTCCTCGATGGTTGGGGTTGACTAGGCAAGATTGACTCACGATAATTACCATAGTTGTGGTTATGATAATGATAGGATTCCTTGGATCTTCATTCCCAAGTCAAGGCTTGTTTTATGCATTTTCACTAGTTTTGATCTTGTTTGCTTTTACTTGCATTAATTTCCAATCTCGAGCATTCCTTAGTTCTTTTAATCCTTTGTTCTTTGATTTTGCAAAAACTACCCTTTGCCCTCACAACCGAAAGCATATAACACTTCAATTGCAGTCCTAGGAAGAACGACCCGAGGTTGAATTACTCTTAGTTTATTTTGTGTTGACTTTATTATTTGATTGTGAGAATTTATTGTTGGTTTGGACTATGCTACTAACGAATTGATTCTTGTTTTTGATTGATTCTAAACCGACGATAATTCTCACATCAAGTTTTTGGCGCCGTTGCCGGGGAATTACAATGGTGTTGTTTTGGCTATTATAGATATGTTTTGGCTATTGTATTGACTTTATTTTGATTGCTTGTTTTTGCTAAGTCTTAGGAGTTTATTTTATTTGTTCTTATTACCTTTGGTTTTTATTTTCTTTTTATACTATGAATTCTCACCCATTGCATTGTGAGTTTTGTTGCTATTGTGCTATAGGAATTGGGAGTTTTGAAAGCTTGTTACCTAGATGAAATGAAAGGAATTCACAACAAGATTTGGGTGCACAAGCTTTGGAGTCTCAAAAGCCTAGAAGAATACAAGCTTGGGTGGGATTTCAAGGAGGTTTGATGAGAGCTCTCAAAAAGTCCAACTTAGGACTATAAACCAAAGTGCTAGGTGGGAGACGCCCCACCATGGTAGCATCTTTCTTACCTTTCTCTTAGTTTATAGTCTTGGTTTATTGCATTTTTGTTTGCCTTGGTTAGCTTATGATTAGTTTAATTTTGAGTTTAGTAGGTTAATTTGCATATGGATCATGATTTTGTGAACTTTTGAATGTTTTGGGGTTGAATTTTGGATGAGCTAAGGCTTGGCACCTCAAATTTTAAAGAAATTTTTTTGGAAAACAGGGCATCTGTTCGTGCGCACACACGCAACTTCTATTTTCTGTGTCCTGTGCGTACGCACTGACCTTTGCGTACGCACACTCGTATACATGCCCTCTGTTTGGAGCGCTCGCACCCCTTGTGTGCGCGCATCCCTATGTTCTTGCACTTTGTGCATGCACACGCGGTTGTGCGTACGCACGCAACCTTCTTTTCGCGCTCTTTGTGTGGCCGCACAGGCTTGTGCGTCCGCACGCCAACCTGCATCCCTTCTGGTGGGAGCGTTGGCACAGCCTGTGCGCATGAACCCATACCACCTTTTGCTTCTGTGCGCGTGCACGGACCTGTGTGCGCACGCACACATGATCCTTCGTAAAAAAAAAGAGAGTCTTCTGTGCGAGCGCACACTTTTTTTTTCCCTCATAGTGTGCGTATGCACACGTGTCTGTGTGTACGCACGCCTCTATTTTCTCAATATTATGCTTCTTTTCTCTTCTTCTCTTTTCCTTACTTCTTCTCTTCTTTTCTCTTCGCTTCTCTTCTTTCCCTTCTTCAACCACCTTTGTTTAGTTGGTTTCTTTATTAGTTATTTAGTTGTTTGCTTAGTTAGTTAGTTTGATTCTCTGTTTTTGTGCTAAGTGTTGGATGATTGAGTTGATTTATTGATTTTTTTGAGACATGGCTGCTGAATTATTGATATTGTTATTGCTATTGTTGTTGGATATGTTCATTTGGGTCCTACATTATTACTTGATATTGAGTTTTGAATGTTGAATTTTGGGCAAACCAAGTACTCATAATATTGCCTTTGAGAATGCTTTTGGATTTCTAAATTGCATGTTTGATCACTAGTGCACGAAATTGTGTATGCCAATATTAATAGACTATTTCTCACAGTTTCGCACAACTAACCAACAAGTACACTGTGTCGTCCAAGTAATACCTTACGTGAGTAAGGGTCGAATCCCACGGAAATTGTTGGTTTGAAGCAAGCTATGGTTATCTTATTATTCTTAGTCAGGATACCAACAACAGTGTTTTTTTAGGTTCAATTGTAAAAAGTGAAAGGGCATAAAATAAATAATTGTTACTCAATAATGGAGAATATGTTGGAGTTTTGGAGATGCTTTGTCTTCTGAATTTCTGTAACATAATGATTCCTCACTTTCATAAATGCAAGGCTCCTTCCATGGCAAGCTGTATGTAGGGTGTCACCGTCGTCAATGGCTACTTCCCATCCTCTTAGTAAAAATTGTCCAAATGCTCTGTCACAGCACGGCTAATCATCTGTTGGTTCTCGATCATGTCGGAATAAGATCTATTGATCCTTTTGTGTCTGTCACTACGCCCAACATTCGCGAGTTTGAAGTTCGTCACAGTCATCCAATCCCAGAATCCTACTCGGAATACCACAGACAAGGTTTAGACCTTCCGGATCCTCATGAATGCCGCCAACAATTCTAGCTTATACCACAAAGATTTTGATTAAGGAATCTAAGAGATACTCATTCAATCTAGTGTAGAACAGAGGTGGTTGTTAGGCACACGTTCATGGATTGAGGAAGGTGATGAGTGTCACGGATCATCACCTTCTTCATAGTGAAGCGCAAATGAACATCTTAGATAAGAACAAGTATGTTTGAATGAGAAATAGAAATAATTGCATTAATTCATCAAGATGCTGCAGAGCTCCTCACCCTCAACACTGGGGTTTAGAGACTTATGCCGTCAAAAGGTACAAAATTCAGATCTAAAAATGTCATGAGATACAAAATAAATCTCTTAAAGTTGTTTAAATACTAAACTAGTAACCTAGGTTTACAGAAAATTAGTAAACTAGGATGGATAGTGCAGAAATCCACTTCTGGGACCCACTTGGTGTGTGCTGGGGCTGAGACTTAAGCTTCTCACATGCCTGGGCTGTTTCTTGAGTTGAACGCCAGGTTGTAACCTGTTTTTGGCGTTGAACTCCAACTTGCAACCTGTTTCTGGCGCTGAACGCCAAACTACAACATGGAACTGGCGTTGAACGCCACTTTATGTCGTCTATTTTCGTGCAAAGTATGGACTATTATATTTTTGCTGGAAAGCCCTAGATGTCTACTTTCCAACCCAATTGAGAGCGCACCAATTGGACGCCTGTAGCTCCAAAAAATCTATTCCGAGTGCAGGGAGGTCAGAATCCAACAACATTAGCAGTCCTTTTTTAGCCTAAATCAGATTTTTGCTCAGCTCCCTCAATTTCAGCCAGAAAATACCTGAAATTACAGAAAAACACACAAACTCATAGTAAAGTCCAGAAATATGAATTTTGCCTAAAAACTAATAAAATTATACTAAAAACTAACTAAAACATACTAAAATCTACATGAAATTACCCCCAAAAAGCGTATAAAATATCCGCTCATCACAACACCAAACTTAAACTGTTGCTTGTTCTCATGCAACTAGATAAATAAAATAGGGTAAAAAAGAAATTAAGAAGCAATAATATCTCAGAGTTTCAAGTGAAGCTCAGATTCTAATCAGATGAGTGGGACTAGTAGCTTTTTTCCCCTGAATAGTTTTGGCATCTCACTTTATCCTTTGAAATCCAGAATGATTGGCATCCATAGGAACTTAGAATTCAGATAGTATTATTGATTTTCCTAGTTTAGTATGTTGATTCTTGAACACAGTTACTTTATGAGTCTTGGCTGTGACCCTAAGCACTTTGTTTTCCAGTATTACTACCGGATACATAAATGTCACAGACACATAACTGGGTGAACCTTTTCAGATTGTGACTTAGCTTTGCTAGAGTCCCCAATTAGAGGTGTCCAGAGTTTTTAAGCACACTCCTTTGCTTTGGATCACGACTTTAACCACTCAGTCTCAAGCTTTTCACTTGGACCTGCATGCCACAAGCACATGGTTAGGGACAGCTTGATTTAGCTGCTTAGGCATGAATTTATTTCCTTGGGCCCTCCTATCCATTGAAGCTCAAAGCCTTGGATCCTTTTCACCCTTGCCTTTTGGTTTTAAGGGTTGTAGGCTTTTTTTTTCTTTATCCAATGATTTCCTCTTTTTTTTTTCACTGCTTTTTCTTGCTTCAAGAATCAATTTTATGATTTTTCAGATTATCAATAATATTTCTCTTGTTCATCATTCTTTCAAGAGCCAATACTTTTAACATTCATGAATTTTAATATAAAAAATATGCACTATTCAGGCATTCATTCAGAAAACAAAAAGTATTGCCACCACATATAAATAATTAGAATTTTCCTTATTAAGAACTCGAAATTAAATTGCCTCTTTATTCTAAAAATCTACTATTTTATTCATGTTTATTGATGACGAGAAAAATAATTTATAGCTTAATTGGAAATAAAATCAAAATAGATATACTAATTACTACTACTCCTATATAACTTCTAAGGTAAATCTATAAGACAACTATCACAGAGTAAAGCTAAGATTAGGACTCAACAACCTTTATTTTGGGAAGTGGATGTTCCTCTAGTCTGTGGGGTGCTTGATCCTTCAAGAAATAATTTCTGACGCTTCAGTTCCTTCAAGTCACGCCTTTGCTCTTCTTGTTCCCCAAGCAGTTTGCAAAGCATGCTATTTTGATTATTCTGTTCTTCCTTTATTTGGTCCATAACTTCTTGTAACTTGGTAACGATGCTTCAAGATGCTCCTAGTATTCAAATTAAGGAAATTCCGGGAGGAATTCCTGTGCTCTCGTCTTGATGGGGTCATCCTGCACTTGTTGTTTTTCCATTGATGTTTTGGTGATTGGTCGCTCAACTGAGATATACTCAGTTATTCCCATCTTTACTCCAGCATCTTTACATAGCATAGATATTAAGCTAGGATAAGCCAATTTGGCATCTTCGGAGTTCTTGTTTGCAATTATGTAAAGTTCACACGAAATCAACTAATGAACTTCCACTTCTCTTCCTAACATAATGCAGTGGATCATCACTGCTCTTTTAACGGTGACCTCAGAGCGGTTGCTAGTGGGCAGTATAGAACGCCCAATGATGTCCAGCCAGCCTTTGGCAACTGGTTTGAGATCTTCTCTCTTGAGTTGATTTGGGACGCCCTTGGTGCTGGTGGTCCACCTGGCTCCAGGGAGGCATATGTCCTCTAGAATCTTGTCCAAGCCTTTATTTGTTCTCATCATTCTCCTATTAAATGAGTCTGGGTCATCTTTCAGCTGAGGTAGCTTAAAGATTTCCCTAATTTTATCAGGGTGGATGTGAATAATCTTTCCTCTGACCAAGGTCCGATAGTCATAGGGAGCAATTCCTGATATTCTTTGTCTGTCTGTTTGCCACAGATTAGCGTAGAATTTCTGAACCATGTTTCTTCCCACCTTTGTTTTAGGATTAGCTAGGATTTCCCAGCTCCTGTTTCGAATTTGCTCTTGGATCTCCGGATATTCATCTTCTTTCAGATCGAATTTGAGTTCCGGGATCACTGACCTTAGACCCATTATTTTGTAGTTATGGTCTGAATGTTCTTTGGTTAAGAACTTCCCTTGATTCTAAAGTGGTTTTGGAATACTATCTTTCTTGCCTCTTGGAGTGGGTTGTTTTCCTTTAGGAGCCATGATCTTAGTGGGTATGGTTTAGTGATCACGGATAAACACACCAAACTTAGAGGTTTGCTTGTCCTCAAGCAAAAGAAAAGAAAGGAGAGGGATAGAAGGAGAGCTTGTTTTCAGATTGTTGAGGAGAGGGGAGAGGGCGAGAGTGGATTTAAAGGGAGGGGGCGTGGGTTTTCTAAAATATTGATGAAAGATAGGATACGAGATATGATTTGTAAAAGATAAATATGATAGGAAAAAGATATAATTGAAAATTGAAGAGATATAGAAGATATTTGAAAAAGATAAATCTGAATTTTTTTTAAAAAGGGATTTGGGATTAATTTGAAAAGATAATTGATTTTTTTGAAAAAGATTTGAAAAGAAGTTGAATGGGATTTGAAAAAGGATTTGTGTTTATGAATTAAGATACATTTGATATTTTTGAAAAAGGGAGTTTAGAAATTAGGATTAAAATTTTTGGAATTAAAGGATGAGAGTTTGTAACATGTTTATGCAAGAAATCATGAATTGGAACATAAAAATTTGAAAAAAATGTGAATTGAAAACGAATTTATCTTCTCCCCACAATCCTGGCGTTAAACGCCCAAACGCTGCATGTTTTGGGCGTTTAACGCTCATTCGCAGCTTCTCCTGGGCGTTCAACGCCCAACTGTTGCTTCTAGCTGGCGTTGAACGCCAGGAACTCCTTTGTCACTGGGCATTTTTCTGAACGCCCAGGACGCTATAAATCTGCCCAGAAGATGCTTCTTTCTGGCGTTTAACGCCCTGATGACTATCCTTACTGGCGTTGAACGCCTAGTAGATGCTTCTTTTGGGCGTTCAGCGCCCAAAACAGCTCTTACTGGCTTTTTCGCACCGGTGAGCTTCCTTTTTGCTGTTTTATCCTGCGGATCCTTCTGTAACTTTGTGAACTCAAGCAATTGCTATTTTATCTTGAAGATAATTGACATAAACCTGTAAAAATTAATTAATTAACAAATAAACTTTGTAAATGTCTGGGTTGCCTCCCAACAAGCGCTTCTTTATTGTCTTTAGCTGGACTATTACTGAGCTTTAATCAAGTTTCAGTTTTAAGCATTCTTGCTTAAAATTGCTTTCAAGATAATGTTTGACTCTCTGTCCATTAACAATGAATTTTTTGTTAGAATCATTATCCTGAAGCTCCACGTATCCATACGGTGACACACTTGTAATCACATATGGACCTCTCCACCGGGATTTCAATTTCCTGGGGAATAATCTGAGCCTAGAATTAAATAGCAAAACTTTCTGTCCTGGCTCAAAGACTCTGGATGACAGTTTCTTATCATGCCATCTTTTTGCTTTCTCTTTGTAAATTTTTGCATTTTCGAAAGCATTGAGTCTGAATTCCTCTAGCTCATTTAACTGGAGCAATCATTTTTCTCCAGCTAACTTGGCATCAAGGTTTAGGAATCTGGTTGCCCAATAGGCCTTATGTTCCAGCTCCACTGGCAAGTGACAGGCTTTTCCATACACCAGCTGGTATGGAGAAGTTCCTATAGGTGCTTGGATGCTGTTCTGTATGCCCACAGAGCATCATCCAAGCTTTTTGCCCAATCCCTTCTACGGTTAATTACAGTCCGTTCCAGGATTCTTTTAAGTTCTCTATTAGAGACTTCAGTTTGCCCATTTGTCTGTGGATGATATGGAGTAGCTACCCTGTGGCTAACTCCATATCGAACCAAAGTAGAGTAAAGCTGTTTATTGCAGAAATGAGTGCCCCCATCACTGATTAGTACTCTAGGGATACCAAATCTGTTGAAGATGTGTTTTTGAAGGAATTTCAGCAGTGTCTTAGTATCATTAGTGGGTGTTGCAATAGCTTCCACCCATTTGGATACATAATCCACTGCCACCAGAATATAAGTGTTTGAGTATGATGGTGGGAAAGGTCCCATGAAGTCAATACCCCATACATCGAACAACTCAATCTCCAAGATTCCTTGTTGAGGCATGGCATAACTGATGGTGTTTTTGCGGAAAACGAATTTTCCAACACACAAATCCAACCGGCAAGTATACCGGGTCGCATCAAGTAGTAATAACTCACTAGAGTGAGGTCGATCCCACAGGGATTGATAGATCAAGCAACTTTAGTGGGTGATTAGTTTAGTCAAGCTAACATTGAAGGGATATTGGATGAAATGTAGCCAACAGAATTGTAAATGACAGGAAATTTAAAGTTGCAGAAAGTAAAATTGCATAAAATTTAAATAACAAGAATATAAAATAGCTGAAACTTAAATTACAAGAAAAGTAAATTGCATGAAAAGTAAAGGGGGGTTAGGTGCTGGAAATTAAAGAGAGCAATAGATCAATTGGGATCATGAACAGAAATGTAAAATGAAGAACAAGTGCAGAAGAATTAAATTGCTTGAAAGTAAATTGAAAACCAATGGAACAGTAAAAACAGAAGAGCAGCCAAGAACTCAACTCAATTGCAAAATAAAATTGAAGATCTCAGGGAATCAAAGAGACTAGAAAACAAGTCTAGATCTCAATTCCTTCCTTGATCAAAGTAGAAAGCAAATTGAAGAAGAAAGAAAGATGAAAGCCGTAGAGAAAAACTTGGATCCAAAACTCAATTCACTGAATTATGCAGAAAATCAACAAAGAGCAATCTTAGATCAAGAATGAAACAGAATTCCTTCAAATCTCAATCCAAGATTCAAGCAGAAAGGAAAATTAAAAGAGAGAGCTATCAAATCCTAATACTCCTTAGTGGAGCTAGCCTTTTTCTCATGGAGCTCCCCTTCCGAGCTCTAATTGATGCCTTTATATAGGCTTTACAAAATAAAAAATGAAAATGAAATTAAAACAAATTACAAAAATGAAAATCCTAATTTAATTGATCCATGTGCCTTTGAGTGATGATGTGGGCTTTGCTTGCTTTGGATTTGAGGAGAAATGAGTCTTGGATGGCCTTGATTCAATTTGGTAAGGCATTGAATTAAATTGAATTTTGGTTGATTTTGGCCCATGACACTCCCAGGAGGCTGCCCTGCCCTTGTGGAGGGTAGAGCAGGGAAATTGTGCGTGCGGCTTGGTGTGTGAGGATGCTGCCCAGCCCTCACGGAGGGCAGGGCAGAAAAAAAATGGTGCGCCAGAAATTGTGCTGTGGTGCTCGCTGGTGCTGCCAGGATCGTGCCTTGGTGCGCGCTGGTGCTGCCAGGATCGTGCCTTGGTGCGCCAAACTCATGCCACACAAAATGGGGCAGGGCAGTGTTTTCACTTTGATGTCCCAAGTTCGAACCATGGCCGAAACACACGCTACTTAATTTCCTTGGCTTTCTTTTTGCTTATTTTTGGCCCTTAAGGATGCCTTTCGTTCCTGCCTCAATTGTATGCCAAATATGGATTGCTATATATCGTTGGAAAGCTCTGAATGTCAGCTTTCCAACGCAACTGGAAGCACATCAATTGGATGTCTGTAGCTCAAGTTATAGCCCTTTGAAGGAGGCATGGTCATGCTGTGAGCGCCCAGATTTTACCTTAGCGAAATTCTTGCTTCCAACCTCAATGTGCATCACGATTCTGCCCTGCCCTTGGCAAGAGCAGGGCAGTGTGCGTGCTGGCTGCTTCCTTCCTTGATTTGGTCATGGGCCACGCTTTTAAAAGCGTGGCCTAAGGCTCCAAAGTGTACCCCAACTTCAAAGTGTACCCCAAAGCTCTTTTTTTCTCCTTTTTTTGTGCTTCTTTGCTTCTTTTTCTTCTTATTTTCTACAAGATTTATAAAATTAAAATATCAAGAAAATCTTCCAATTAAGTACAAAAGAATGCAATATTTAAGCACTAATCATCAATTTCTTGTATGAAAAAGCATAGAAAAATAGGGATATGATGACTTGTCATCAATAACTGTGAGGCAGATTGCCAGATCTTTGGCAACTATCACAATTAAGTACAAACACTCGGGAGTCTTTATAGAGAGTAGGCCAGTAGAAGCCACATTGAAGGACTCTTGTAGCTGTTCGCTCACTTCCAAAATGTCCTCCATATTGTGATCCATGGCAGTGCTAGAGGATCTTCTGTGCTTCTTCTTTAGGCACACATCTATGGATTACTCCATCTGCACATCTCTTGAAGAGATATGGTTCATCCCAAAGATAGTACTTTACATCCGTGATCAATTTTTTTATTTGCTGCTTACTGTACTCTTTGGGTATGAATCTCACTGCCTTGTAGTTTACAATGTCTGCAAACCATGGCACTTCCTAGATGGCAAAGAGGTGCTCATCCGAAAAGTTTTCAGAGATTTCAGTAGGAGGGAGGCATGCCCCTTCTACTAGTTCTATTCAGGACAGATGATCTGCTACTTGGTTCTATGTCCCTTTTCTGTCTCTTATTTCTATATCAAACTCCTGCAGAAGCAACACCCATCTGATGAGTCTGGGTTTTGAATCCTGCTTTGTGAGTAGATATTTAAGAGCAGCATGGTCAGTGTACACAATCACTTTTGATCCTACTAAATAAGATCTGAACTTGTTAATGGTGTAAACCACTGCAAGTAACTCTTTTTCTGTGGTTGTGTAGTTCTTCTGTGCGTCATTTAAAACACGACTGGCATAGTAAATGACGTGCAGAAGCTTGTCATGCCTTTGTCCCAACACTACACCAATGGCATGGTCACTAGCATCACACATCAGTTCAAATGGTAATGTCCAGTCTGGTGCAGAGATGAATGGTGCTGTAACCAGCTTAGCTTTCAGAGTCTCAAACGACTGCAGACACTCCTTATCAAAGATAAATGGCGTGTCAGCAGCTAGCAGATTACTCAGAGGTTTGGCGATTTTTGAGAAATCTTTTATAAACCTCCTATAGAATCCTGCATGCCCCAGAAAGCTTCTGATTGCCTTAACATTGGCAGGTGGTGGTAATTTTTCAATTACCTCCACCTTAGCTTGATCCACCTCTATTCCCTTGTTCAAAATTTTGTTCCCAAGGACAATTCATTCAGTCACCATAAAGTGACATTTCTCCCAGATTAAAATCAGATTAGTCTCTTGGCATCTCTTTAGAATAAGTGCTAGATGGTTGGTGCACGAAATTGCAATCACACTTTTGCAATTCCGCACAACTAACCAGCAAGTGCACTGGGTCGTCCAAGTAATACCTTACGTGAGTAAGGGTCGATCCCACGGAGATTGTCGGCTTGAAGCAAGCTATGGTTATCGTGTAACTCTTAGTCAGGATATCAATAGTTATCAGGTTTAATTGTGAAAAGTAAAAGAACATGAAATAGGTACTTGTTTTGCAGTAATAGAGAACAGGTTGAGGTTTTGGAGATGCTCTATCTTCTGAATCTCTGCTTTCCTACTGCCTTCTTCTTCATGCACGCGAGGCTCCTTCCATGGCAAGCTGTATGTAGGGTTTCACCATTGTCAATGGCTACCTCCCATCCTCTCAGTGAAAATGTTCAACGCGCTCTGTCACAACACGGCTAATCATCTGTCGGTTCTCAATCAGGTTGGAATAGAATCCAGTGATTCTTTTGCGTCTGTCACTAACGCCCAGCCTTAAGGAGTTTGAAGCTTGTCACAGTCATTCAATCATTGAATCCTACTCAGAATACCACAGACAAGGTTTAGACCTTCCAGATTCTCTTGAATGTCGTCATCAATTCTAGCTTATACCAGAAAGATTCTGATTAAAGAATCCAAGAGATATCTACTCAATCTAAGGTAGAACGGAGGTGGTTGTCAGGCACACGTTCATAGGTGAGAATGATGATGAGTGTCATGAATCATAACATTCATCAAGTTTAGGAACAAGTGATATCTTAGAATAGAAGCAAGCGTGATTGAATGAAAAACAGTAGTAATTGCATTAATCCATCAAGACACAGCAGAGCTCCTCACCTCCAACCATGGGGTTTAGAGACTCATGCCGTAGAAGATATAATGTAAAACGTGTAAAGTGTCATGAGGTAAAGATACAATGTCAAAAGGTCCTATTAATAGTGAACTAGTAACCTAGGGTATACAGAAATGAGTAAATGACGTAAAAATCCACTTCCGGGGTCCACTTGGTGTGTGCTTGGGCTGTGCATTGAAGCTTTCATGTGTAGAGACTTTTCTTGGAGTTAAACGCCAACTTTTGTGTCAGTTTGGGCGTTTAACTCCAGCTTTTGTGCCAGTTAAACGCCGGGAATTCTGAAGCTGATTTGTAACGCCGGTTTGGGCCATCAAATCTCGGGCAAAGTATGGACTATTACATTGCTGGAAAGCCCAGGATATCTACTTTCCAACGCAATTGAGAGCGCGCCAATTGGGCTTTTGTAGCTCCAGAAAATCCACTTCGAGTACAGGGAGGTCAAAATCCAACAGCATCTGCAGTCCTTTTCAGCCTCTGAATCAGATTTTTACTCAGGTCCCTCAATTTCAGCTAGAAAATACCTGAAATCACAGAAAAACACACAAACTCATAGTAAAGCCCAGAAAAGTGAATTTTAACTAAAAACTAATAAAAATGTAATAAAAACTAACTAAAATATACTAAAAACATACTAAAAACAATGCCAAAAAGCGTATAAATTATCCGCTCATCAATGGTCAAGACAGGAGCTGAATGAGTCTCCAACACTGAAAAGTCATCCATGAAGGCTTCCAGAAAATTTTCCACCATATCAGAGAAAATAGAGAGCATGCATCTTTGAAAGGTTGCAGGTGCATTGCACAGACCAAATGGCATCCTTCTGTATGCAAATACTCCAGATGGGCATGTGAATGCTGTTTTCTCTTGATCCTGAGGATCTACTGCAATTTGATTATAACCTGAATATCCATCCAAGAAGCAGTAGTATTCATGACCTGCTAGTCTTTCTAGCACCTGGTCTACGAATGGTAAAGGAAAATGATCCTTTCTGGTAGCTGTATTGAGCCTTCTGTAATCAATACACACACGCCATCCTATAAGTGTTCTTGTAGGAACCAGTTCATTTTTTTCATTATGAACCACTGTCATGCCACTCTTCTTAGGGACGACATGAACAGGGCTTACCCAGGGGCTATCAGAAATGGGATAAATAATCCCAGCCTCTAGTAATTTAGTGACATCCTTCTGCATCACCTCCTTCATGGCTGGATTCAGCCACCTCTGTGGTTGAACCACTGGCTTAGCGTCACCCTCCAATAGGATCTTGTGCATGCATCTGGCTGGGCTAATGCCCTTAAGATCACTGATGGACCATCCAAGAGATGTCTTGTGTGTCCTTAGCACTTGAATTAGTGCTTCCTTTTCCTGTGGCTCTAAGGTAGAGCTTATGATTACAGGAAAGGTATCACCTTCTCCTCGAAATGCATATTTCAGGGATGGTGGTAATGGTTTGAGCTCGGGTTTGGGAGGTTTCTCTTCTCCCTGAGGGATTTTCAGAGGTTCTATTATTCTCTCTGGTTCCTCCAGATCAGGCTGAACATCTTTAAATATATCTTCTAGCTCTGATTCGAGACTCTCAGTCATATTGACCTCTTTTACCAGAGAATCAATAATATCAATACTCATGCAGTCATTTGGGGTGTCTGGATGCTGCATAGCTTTGACAACATTCAACTTAAACTCATCCTCATTGACTCTCAGGGTTACTTCTCCTTTTTGGACGTCAATAAGGGTTCGGTCTTCCTAGAATGAGAGTTGCACTCTTGTGCTCCTCCATTTCCAGCACCACAAAGTCAATGGAAAAGGCAAATGGCCCAAGCTTGACAATCATGTCTTCAATCACACCTGATGGGTGTTTAATGGAACCATCAGCAAGTTGGAGACATATCCGGGTTGGTTTGACTTCATCAGTCAATCCAAGCTTTTTGATAGTGGATGCAGGTATTAGGTTGATACTTTCCCCAAGATCACATAGAACTTGCTTGGTACAAGTACCTTCTAATGTGCATGGTATCATAAAGCTTTTGGGATCTTTAAGCTTCTCAGGTAAGCTTTTCAGAATGACTGCACTGCATTCTTCAGTGAGGTAAACTTTCTAAGTTTCCCTCCAATCCTTCTTATGACTTAAGATCTCTTTCATGAACTTAGCATAAGAGGGTATTTACTCAAGTGCCTCTGCAAACAGAATCTTTATTTAAAGAGTCCTGAGGTAGTCTACAAAGCGGGCAAATTGCTTATCCTGTTCCGCTTGGCAGAGTTTCTGAGGATAAGGCATTTTGGCTTTGTATTCCTCAACCTTAGTTGCTGTAGGTTTATTACCTACATATGTGGGTTGAAAAGCCTTTTTAGAGGGGCTGCTATCAGCACTTGTATGTGTCTGATCTCCCACTGGCGTTTGAATGCCAGGGGTGGAAGCTGGAGTGGCGTTAGACGCCAACTCCTTACCTATTTCTGGCGTCTGAACGCCAGAACTGTGCTTCCTTTGGGCGTTCAACGCCAATTCCTTGCTTGTTTCTGGCGTTGAACACCAGGATTGAGCATGGGTTGGGCGTTCAATGCCAGCTTTCCACCCATTTTCTGGCGTTTGAGCGCCAGAATTATTCCTCTCTGAGCTTTGACTATCCTCAGAGGTATTTTGGGTAGCAGTCTGTTCATTTCTTGGCTTCTTGCTGCCTTGAAGTGAGGTATTTAATGTTTTCTCACTCCTTATTTGAACTACTTGGCACGCTTCTGTTATTTGTTTTGATAATTGCTGTTTTGTTTGCTTCAACTGTATTTCCATATTCATATTAGCCATTCTTATTTCTTGTAGTATCTCCTTAAATTCGGCTAGCTGTTTTTTGTTAGAAAATTCTGTTGCTGATTGAATTCAGTAACTTGTTCTGTAGGACTGAGTTCAGTAGTTACTGTTTTAGCCTCTTTGTTGATGGAAGGTTCACTGCTTAGGTACAGATATTGATTTCTGGCCACTATATCAATAAGCTCTTGAGCTTCTTCTATTGTCTTTCTTATATGTATAGACCCACAAGCTGGGTGGTCTAGAGAAGTCTGTGCTCTCTCTGTAAGCCCATAATAGAAGATGTCTAACTGCACCCACTCTGAAAAATATTTAAAAATATTTTATGAAGATTTTCGAAAAAGTGAGGAGAGAGAAAGTGGTTAGGATATTTTTGAAAAAGATATTTTTTCAAAAAAAATCTTAAAAGGATAAGATTTGAAAAATTTTGAAATTGAAATCTGAATTTTTATATAAAAAAATTCGAAAAAATTTGCTTGAAAATAGTTAGAGAAGATAATTTTTTTTGAATTTTGAATTTTATGATGAAAGAGAAAAATACACAAAAGATACAAGACTTGAAATTTTTAGATCTAATGCTCCTTGTTTTCAAAAATTTTGGAGGGAAAACACCAAGGAACACCAAACTTAAAAATTTTAAGATCAAAACACAAGGAAGACTCAAGAACACCTTGAAGAATCACAAGAACAACAAGAACAAAAGAACCAAACTTAAAATTTTTAGAAAACCAAAATAAATTTTCAAAAATTAAAGAAAATTAACAAGAAAATACCAAACTTAAAGTTTGGCACAAGATTCAATCAAAGAAAAATTATTTTTGAAAAAGATTTTAAAAAGAAGATACCCAATTACCAAGAACATAAACCAACGCTCTAGCCAATTGAGCTATAAATGTAATGTGTTTTAAAGAGGTATTTTTAATGAGTAAAAATAAAATTTTTTGAAAACTAATATTTTAAAATTGCACAAGAAAAACACGAAAAATACACAAAATAGGAAAAACCAAAGATCAAACAAGAAAATTTGACAAGAACAATTTGAAGATCACGGAAAAATAAAGAACATGCAATTCGAAAATTGAAAGACAAAGAAGAGCATGCAATTGACACCAAACTTAAAACATGACACTAAATTCAGAGAAAAACTAAAAATTAATAAAGAAAACTAATATCTTTGAAAAAATTTTTTAGAAGGGATAATAAAAGATGCAATTCTAGTAAAAAAAAGATAAATTTTTCCTAATCTAAGCAACAAGATTCACCGTCAGTTATTCAAACTCAAACAATCCCCGGCAACGGCGCCAAAAACTTGGTGCACGAAATTGTGTATGCCAATATTAATGGACTATTTCTCACAGCTTCGCACAACTAACCAGCAAGTGCACTGGGTCGTCCAAGTAATACCTTACGTGAGTAAGGGTCGAATCCCACGGAGATTGTTGGTTTGAAGCAAGCTATGGTTATCTTATTATTCTTAGTCAAGATACCAACAACAGTGTTTTTTTAAGTTCAATTGTAAAAAGTGAAAGGGCATAAAATAAATAATTATTACTCAGTAATGGAGAATATGTTGGAGTTTTGGAGATGCTTTGTCTTCTGAATTTCTGTAACATAATGCTTCCTCACTTTCATAAATGCAAGGCTCCTTCCATGGCAAGCTGTATGTAGGGTGTCACCGTTTTCAATGGCTACTTCCCATCCTCTCAGTGAAAATGGTCCAAATGCTCTGTCACAGCACGGCTAATCATCTGTTGGTTCTTGATCATGTCGGAATAATATCCGTTGATCCTTTTGCGTCTGTCACTACGCCCAACATTCGCGAGTTTGAAGTTCGTCACAGTCATCCAATCCTAGAATCCTACTCGGAATACCACAGACAAGGTTTAGACCTTCCGGATCCTCATGAATGCCGCCAACAATTCTAGCTTATACCACGAAGATTCTGATTAAGGGATCTAAGAGATACTCATTCAATCTAGTGTAGAACGGAGGTGGTTGTCAGGCACATATTCATGGATTGAGGAAGGTGATGAGTGTCACGGATCATCACCTTCTTCATAGTGAAGCACAAATGAACATCTTAGATAGGAACAAGCATGTTTGAATGGAAAACAGAAATAATTGCATTAATTCATCAAGACGCTGTTAAAAGGTACAAAATTCAGATATAAAAATATCATGAGATACAAAATAAATCTCTAAAAGTTGTTTAAATACTAAACTAGTAACCTAGGTTTACAGAAAATGAGTAAACTAGGATGGATAGTGCAGAAATCCACTTCTGGGGCCCACTTGGTGTGTGCTGTGGTTGAGACTTAAGCTTCTCACGTGCCTGGGCTATTTCTGGAGTTGAACGCCAGGTTGTAACCTGTTTTTGGCGTTGAACTCCAACTTGCAACCTGTTTCTGGCGCTGAACGCCAAACTGCAACATGGAACTGGCGTTGAATGCCAGTTTACGTCGTCTATCTTCGCGCAAAGTATGAACTATTATATAATGCCGGAAAGCCCTGGATGTCTACTTTCCAACCCAATTGAGAGCGTGCAATTGGACTCCGGTAGCTCTAAAAAATCCATTCCGAGTGCAGGGAGGTCAGAATCCAACAGCATTAGCAGTCCTTTTTTAGCCTAAATCAAATTTTTGCTCAGCTCCCTCAATTTCAGCCAGAAATTACCTGAAATTACAGAAAAACACACAAACTCATAGTAAAGTCCAGAAATATGAATTTTGCCTAAAAACTAATAAAATTATACTAAAAACTAACTAAAACATACTAAAATCTACATGAAATTACCCCCAAAAAGCGTATAAAGTATCCGCTCATCAATCACCATGTAATTTGATTTCATTACCTAAGTTAAGCAATTCGTTCTTTCTCGACGCATTTTTTGTTAGGTGACCCTTGTTTATGATTGATTTTTATTTAAAGTCACCTATTTGATGCATTAACTTTAGGAATTGTGAAATTGGATCATAAGCTTATCTAGTGATATTTTTTGAGCCTTTAAGATTTGTGGACTATGCTTGTCATGTCTTCCACTTCATGTCATTTAAGTGTTGCTTTATTATCCAATTCATAATTGCCTAATTCTTGATTGAATGCTTTCACGCCTCTTTGTTGCTTGTTAGTTTATCTTAACTTCCAAGTTTCTTTTAAAGTATCTCAAGCACACTATAATGAGTGCAGTGCATGTTTTCTTTGTGCAATTGTGACATCGCTTTCCAAGCTAGTGTGTATTCTAAGTTGCGCGGTTTAGAACACACACACACACACACTTGTTTCATTCATGTCACAAACGTATTCACTCACTCATTTTAGTGATTCTCACTTCATTACAACAATCCATGCTTCCTTGTTTTGCATTCACTCATCTTACTATATTATTCTCTATTTTGCATAGATGAGTCCCCATAAATAACAAGGAAAGCGAGAGGAAGAGCACGCAGCAGCGGATTGATCCACCAGCTGAAGGTGGCAATCCGAGGTCACTATACCGTCATTGTGCACCTTTTGTTGCACCATGGACGGTGCAAATCCTTAAGTGTGGGGAGGTCGTCACCGTCCGACCATCTTCGGTGACAAACTCTAATCCTAACACTTTTGCACTCTTTTTTTTCGAATTATTAATTACATCTTTCTTATTAGTATGTATATATTCTAGAGTCTTAATTACATTCTCTTAGTTTATTGCATACATATAATAAGCTTAGTTGATATAATGATATCTTCCAAGAAAAATATTCTTGATAGGGCATTGATATCCTAATTGATTTGAGTTGAAATCTTTTGAAACTTGCATGATTTATATATTGTGGAACATGTTTTTGAGCTAAGTACACATAAGCATGTGAGTTTTGAGCCTCATTGTGTGGTTGCACTATATAACCACTATCTTTATTCTTGTGTGTGTTATTCTCTTTTTACGATTGCAATCTTTGATTTGTTTGATTTTTTATGTCCATTGTTTGATGTATATATGCATGTATGTGATTGAGGCCATCTTTTTCATTAAACTCACTTATCCCAAATAGCCTACCCTTTTATCTCCCTTCGTTAACCAACGTTGAGCCTATTTCAATCCCCTTTTGTTCTTAAAGTTAGCACATTACTAGCCTTAAAGTGAAAAATAATAAATGTCCTCTATTTGGATCTTTGGTTAGCTTAGGCTAGTGAGAGTGTATCATCTAAGTGTGGGGAAGTTTGAGAACTTTGGTTGAGGTAGAAGTGAACTTTTGTACTTTGTTGAAAATCTTGGGAATTGGGTACATACTCATGCATCTAATGCTTAAACCATATGCATTGTCACTTTTGTATATATGAATAAATAAAATAAAAATAAAATAAAATAAAATAAAATAAACAAAAAGAAAAAAAAGAAAAAGAAAGGGGACAAAGTGCCCCAAAGTAACAAAAACAATGCATATGAGTTGTGGTTAAAAAGAAAGTGCATGAGTGTGTAAGAAAAATGAGAAATGGGTAGTTAGATTTGCTTTGAGTTGAATAGGTTGTTAAGTAGGTTTGGTGAGAGCTTAGGCTAATCAAAGATGCAAATATCAAGCTCACTTAACCATATATAACCTTACCTTCACCCTAGCCCCATTACAACCATGGAAAAGTCCTCATGATACTTGTATGCATATGATAAACCACTACTTTATGATTTATCTTGTGCTTAATTGAGTGGATTTTATCAATCTTTCATACATTTATTCATATGATTTGCATGTTTTACAATTCCTTCCCAGAATTTGTTCTATGATTGAAAACATGCTTCTTTGGCTTTTATTTTCTTTTATTTAATCCTCTCTTATTACCATTAGATGCCTTGATATGTGTTTTAAGTGATTTCAGGGATTACAAGGCAAGAATGGCTTAGAGGATGGAAAGGAAGCATGCAAAAGTGGAAGGAATACAAGAAGTTGAAGAAACTGCAAAGCTGTCAGCCTGACCCTCTCGCACTAAAACGACCATAACTTGAGCTACAAAGGTCCAAATGACGCGCTTTTACTTGCGTTGGAAAGCTAACGTCTGGGGCTTCAATTTGATATATAATTTGCTATAGTGGCCATACAGATAGGTGATGCGAACGCATCATCCGCGCGGACGCGTCGCATCTGCGATAATCAGCGTGGCCGATTTCACAAACAGCGAATCCTGGGCTATTTCTGGCCCAGTTTCAAGCCTAGAAAACACAGATTAAAGGCTGCAAAGTGGAGGAATGAAGGGGACACTTGAGATTAGACTCATAGTACACAATTTTAGTTTTAGATAAAGTTTTTAGAGAGAGAGGCTCTCTCCTCTATCTTAGGATTTAGAAATTAGGATTTTTAGAAATTAGGATTTATTTCAACTCTTCATCAGGTTCAATAATTTATGTTTCCCTTCTACTTTTATTTACTCTGACGCTTTCATTTGTATTTAATTTATGTTGCCCAATTGGCTTATGAACTTTTCATGTTAGGATTATACATTATTGAGATGTTTTCAGATAAATGATTTTAATTTAGATTTTCTACCTTTTGGCTCTGGTTGATTAATTGGTAACTCTTGAGTTATCAAACTCATTGTTGATTGAAAATTGGAATTCTTCAAGAATTAATTCGAGATTCAATAACTCCAACTTTTCCCAAGGAAAGACTGTGACTTGAAGATTCGAATTAATTCATCCACTTAACTTACCTTCATAGTTAGAGGTTAACAAGGTGGGAGAAAAATCCAATTCTCATCACAATTAATAAGGATAATTAGGATATGACTTCTAATTTCTCATACCTTGCCAAGAGTTTATTTTACAGCTATTATTATTTTATTTTATTTGTCATTCAACTAACTTTTTACCTTAATCCAAAACCCCAAAACACACTTTTTCATAACCAATAATAAGAACATACCTCCCTGCAATTCCTTGAGAAGACGACCCGAGGTTTAAATACTCGGTTATCAATTTCAAAGGGGTTTGTTACTTGTGACAACCAAAACGTTTGTAAGAAAAGATTTTTGTTGGTTTAGGAGCTATACTTGCAACGAGTACTTAATTGTAAAGATTCTTAGACCACGCAAAAATCCTCTCTTCAAAATGGCGCTGTTGCCGGGGAATTGCAAACGTGTGCCTTATTATTGGTTATTATAAATATTTTTCAAAAAAATAATATTTTTCCTTTTACTTGTTTATTTGTTTTCTCTTTTTCCCATTATTTCTGATAACTACTATGAATTCTCACCCCTCTCGCTTTGAGTTTGGTTCTAACTTTGTTGAAGGAAATAGAAACCACAGCAGGAATATGCATCAAGGTCAGACCAATCAAGGATGGATGGAGCCAAGAGGATCTGATCAACCCTTTAGGCAACAACACCTTCCAAGATATCATGGACGAAGACCATTCTGCAATGCATACCGAAATGATAGATATCCTCAACATGACTTTGAACCACCATACTCATAAACCTCTTTCCACCAAACACCTCCATATGACCCTAATCCTTATCCCCCACACCAACCACCCTACGAGCCATACTTAGAACCACCACCTCAATATTCACCATCTCCATATCCTTATCAAGATGAACCACCTTCCTACCATGAACCCTTTCTCCCAACAAATGAACCCTCCTATCCTCCCCAAACCTCCATTGAGAAAGCATTTATCGATCTAAACTCTACTATACAAGCTCTCGCCACCCAAATTGGACCATCAAATACCTTCAACAATCAACCTTCAAGCTCTAGTGCACTTCCTTTTCAACCACATAATGATCCACCCATCCCATCACCACAATCCATGGAAGAGCACCAACATCCATCAACCCAAGATCAAGATGATCCCCATGATGCTATTGATATGGAACAAGAGAGAGAGGATCGTCTTCGCAAATCCATACGTCATAAGGAGCTAGAGGAGGCACTAAAGGTGAAGGTAGAAGAGACCCTTGAAGGTGAAGGAGTAATTAAAGGGAGTTGTCATGGAAAGGTAATCATCAAGGAGGAACAAGAGTCAAGAAATCATTTCAAGAAAACAGTAGATCAATTTCATGCAACCCTTCATCAATTGGAGCAAGCAATAAATCAATTACCTTCTAGACGTTCGGACACTCAAGGAACCCCCATGGCTTCATGTGGAGAATCTAATGAAGAACGTAGCATGAAGGAGACACTAGAGACTCCAATGGACAATAAGGAGCATGACTTTGCACTGGAACAAGTGGAGAAAGCCATAATAGTTGCAGAGGAAGAAGTGGTTGAAGATTTAGGAGATGCAGAACCTCTACAAGAACCTCAGGTCACAGAACCCTCTTCTAAGGAGTTTGAATTTGTTGTTGAGGAGGGTGTACAACCTCCAAGGCATGTTATGGTTGAAGACTTGGAAGAGGTTGATCAAGAGATGGAGATTCAAGAAGAAAAAGCACAACCTCCTATGCCCTTGGTGAACAATAAAGAGGAAATTGAATCAGAAGAAAGCTACCAAGAGGAAGAGGTTGATATTAAAGAAGCTTGCAAAGAGGTAGTAGTTGTCAAAAAAGAGCACAAGGGAGTGGAGCTTCCACGTTCATTAGAAACACCTTCCCCTAAGTTGCCATCATCCTTCACAACATTCAAGTGGGTAAAATTCATATCCCTTAGCTTTCTAATTCCACTTGAATATGGGCTACTGGAGACGGATGTCAACTTAGAGCTCTCTGTGGCATTAAGAGTAAGAAGAAGATGGTCAGTGATAAGATTTATCCTGCAAGGTTCAACATGGTTGTGTGCTCAAAATTTAAACGTAAAGGTTGGTGTAAAGCTCAACTGAATGGATCTAGGAAGTTGTTTGGCCGTTTCAGTGAGAATTCAGACTATTTGCCACCCGGATGGATCAATATTGCTCAACAAGAAGACGGGTGCAAAAGCAAGATTTGGGACCCCCAGAATTCAATCTAGAAATCAACACTCTTGGGGCCTTGTCACTTGCTTTAACTTGCTTGAAGGCTTTCTGCGCCTTGTTTGGGACCCCGGAGGCTACTGGAACTCCAAACATTGGTGGAGATTTCTGGATGAGTTCAAGCACAAGCCGCCATAATAGGAAGCTCCTTAATTGTCCAACTTAAGGACTTTAACTAAAAGTGCTAGGTGGGAGACAACCCACCATGGTATGATCGTTTCTTCTTCAGTTTGAATTTTTGTCTATTTTTGAATTTTGATTGAACCTGGAATTTTTGCATAACATTCATTGCATTTTTCATTCTGCATATTACATTAAAAAAAAATCACGCACGCGACGTGGCAGCGTCGCTGACGCGTCCGCGTCACCAGTGCATTATGAAGAAAAGAAAGTTGAACAGAGAGTCACGCAAAAGCGTGGCTGGAGGCGTGCCCGTGGCACAGTTTGCCCACACGACCGCGTCACTAACGCGTCCGCGTCCTATGGAAAATAAGCCTCCCACGCGTCCGCATCACCCACGCGGCCGCGTGCCATGAAAATCGACGTAAAAAAGGTGCATGGCCGAAAGTTGTGCTGGAATTGGGCTGGACTCGTGCTAGAAGCCCAAGCCCTCCCACGCGAACGCGTGGCCTACACGACCGCGTCGTTTTTCAAAAATGGCCACCCACGCGATCGCGTCACCCACGCGACCGCGTCACCCAGATTTTTGGCAAATGCAATTCAAACAGAGAGTTGTGCGAATGCGAGGCTGCACTTGTGCCACTAGCACAAATCAAGTGACGCGATCGTGTGACCCACGCGTCCATGTCGCCTGACCTTATTGCGCACCACGCGGCCGCGTCACCCACGTGACCGCATCGCCAGCGTCGCACACCTTAACCTAATATGGCAAAATATTTTATCTTTTCTTCCCCAACCCTAATTTTTCCTCCCTCCTTTCTTGCTTACTTCTTCTTCACTTCTTTCCCTTCTCATTCTTCTTATCTTTCATTTTCTTTTACTTAATTGCATACTTTCATTCATTGCATTATTTTCATTGGTATTGGAATTTTATTTGGGTCATTGTTTTTTTTTTCTATATTTTTGTGGATTATTTGACAATTATATATTACTTTTTAAAGGGATGCTTGCATGTTCAATTTAATACTTTCAAATAGCTTATTTACCATGCATGCTATGTGTTTGTGAAAACGCCCATATGGCATTTTGCACTATTTTTAGATTTCTTTTAAACCTACTACTCTAAATGCCTGCTTTTCACATAACCCCTTCTCTATTTTATTATTTAAATATAATTATTTTTACAAACATATTATTAGTTTGGAAGACTTGGTAATCCAACTTGGACATTGAATGCTTGATCTATGCTACTCATGCCTTTGCCAGCATGCCAATAAACTTCTTGCATTTAACTGTCATCACATGCACTTACTATATTTCCATTGATGACTTTTCACATGTAGTCATGACTATGTGTTAACATCATTCTTCTTTACTGTGCATTAATTATCACCTTTCCCGCTCTCTTCCTTGCTGGATCCCCTAGCTTTACTTGTTACTTTCTTTTCCCTTTTCAGGATAGCCACCAAGAAGGGTACAGAGAAAGCTACTCCCAAACCACCGGCAAGGAAAGGAACAAAGAGAGCACCGGCTGAGGAACCACAACCCCTATCCACTTACACATCTCAGCATGCACCGAGGACGGTGCAATCTTTAAGTGTGGGGAGGTCGATACCAATCTCTGCGGGTTAGTTAATCCCTTCTCAACACCAATGTTAATTTGTTAATTGTTGCATTTGCATGTTTGTTTGATTTCGTTCATTTAGTTACTACTTAGTTGAAGTAATATTTCCTTTTTCAAGAAATTTCTATAGTATTTCACTAATTTAAATTGAAAATTTTTGTTAAATTTGTTTGAAGTTTTATTTGGAACATAGGTAAAAGCTAGAACACACAACCTGTAAGATTTGAGCTTAATTGTATGGTTATATTATTTAACCATAATATTTTATTCTTGTGTGTTTTCTTCTCTATGATTACAAATCTTTGCTTTGTTCCATTTTATATGTCCATTATTTAGTATATTTACATGCTTGCATATGACTGAGGCCATTGTTTGATTCTAGCTCACCATTTCCAAATTAGCCTACCTTTTACATCACCCTTGTTAGCCCCCTTGAGCTTTTAATCCTCTCTTGTTTTATAACCACATTACTAGCCTTAAGCAGAAAAACAAAATAAAAATCCTAAGTTGAATCCTTGGTTAGCTTAAGATAGAAATTGTGTATTGTTTAAGTGTGGGGAACCTTAAGGGAACATGGATGATAAAAACAAAGGTAGAAAGTTAAAAAGAATAAAGACATTTCAAAATAAAAGTTTTGAGAAGCATGCTCATGTGAAATCAAAATAATTAAATTACCATGTGCATTGAAAAAAAATATTAAGTAATTAAATAAGGGGATACAAAAAAAAAGAGAAAAAAAAGAAAAGAGAAGAAAAATAATATTACCCCAAATGCAAAATAAAAAGGATCAATGCACATAGGACAAAATTCAAAAATAAGTTTGATACATGAGCTTGAAATACAAAAGTGGGAAAAATTTGGGTAGGTAAAGTATTCTAAAATTGTATAAAGTATGTATATGTTAGGTGAGATCTTAGACTAATCAAGGATTCACTTTATAAAGCTCACTTGGCCATACATGTATCCTTACCTTTACCTCAGCCCCATTACAACCCTAAAAAGACCTCATAATGTTTGCATTGGTATGCTAAATATTTGTTGATTGGTTAGATGAAGAACAAGGTTTAGGAAGTATGACTAGGGAAGAGTAGAGTGATTGACCCTAGACACTTGAGAGATTAGAGTGATATACACTTCCTGTGAGGGTTCAATGCTTGATTCTATGTTCCCTGCTTTCATGAGCTATCTTCTTACAAGTTTACTTGTCTTTATTTTATATGATTTGAATTAGTGGAATTTGAGTTATTTTTATCTTGGAGAACTTATTTACTTTTAACCAAGTAGGTAGAAACATTCTTGCATGTAGTTGTATTCATATAGATAGGTTGCATTGCATACATTCTACCATCCTTCTTCAACCCTTTATAGCTTCTCTTGAGCTTAGCATGAGGACATGCTATTGTTTAAGTGTGGGGAGGTTGATAAACCACTATTTTATGGTTTATCTTGTGCTTAATTGAGTGGATTTTATCAATCTTTCATACATTTATTCATATGATTTGCATGTTTTACAATTCCTTCCCAGAATTTGTTCTATGATTGAAAATATGCTTCTTTGGCTTTTATTTTCTTTTATTTAATCCTCTCTTATTACCATTAGATGCCTTGATATGTGTGTTAAGTGATTTCAGGGATTACAAGGCAAGAATGACTTAGAAGATGGAAAGGAAGCATGCAAAAGTAGAAGGAATACAAGAAGTTGAAGAAACTGCAAAGCTGTCAGCCTGACCCTCTCGCACTAAAACGACCATAACTTGAGCTACAGAGTTCCAAATGACACAGTTCGACTTGCATTGGAAAGCTAACGTCTGGGGCTTCGATTTGAAATATAATTTGCCATAGTGGCCGTACAGATAGGCAACGCGAACGCGTCATCCATGCGGACACGTCGCATTTGCAAAAATCAGCGTGGCCGATTTCGCAAACAGTGAATCCTGGGCTATTTCTGGCCCAGTTTCAAGCTCAGAAAACACAGATTAAAGGCTGCAAAGTGGAGGAATGAAGGGGACACTTGAGATTAGACTCATAATACACAATTTTAGTTTTAGATATAGTTTTTAGAGAGAGAGGCTCTCTCCTCTCTCTTAGGATTTAGAAATTAGGATTTTTAGAAATTAGGATTTATTTCAGCTCTTCATCAGGTTCAATAATTTATGTTTCCCTTCTACTTTTATTTACTTTGATGCTTTCATTTTTATTTGATTTATGTTGCCCAATTGGCTTATGAACTTTTCATGTTAGGATTATACATTATTGAGTTGTTTTCAGATAAATGATTTTAATTTAGATTTTATACCTTTTGGCTCTGGTTGATTAATTGGTAACTCTTGAGTTATCAAACTCATTGTTGACTGAAAATTGGAATTCTTCAAGAATTAATTTGAGCTCCAATAACTCCAACTTTTCCCAAGGAAAGACTGGGACTTGAAGATTCGAATTAATTCATCCACTTAACTTACCTTCATAGTTAGAGGTTAACAAGGTGGGAGAAAAATCCAATTCTCATCACAATTAACAAGGATAACTAGGATAGGACTTCTAATTTCTCATACCTTGCCAAGAGTTTATTTTACAGCTATTATTATTTTATTTTACTTGTCATTCAACTAACTTTTTACCTTAATCCAAAACCCCAAAACACACTTTTTCATAACCAATAATAAGAACTTACCTCCCTGCAATTCCTTGAGAAGACGACCCGAGGTTTAAATACTCGGTTATCAATTTCAAAGGGGTTTGTTACTTGTGACAACCAAAACGTTTGTAAGAAAAGATTTTCGTTGGTTTAGGAGCTATACTTGCATCGAGTACTTAATTGTAAAGATTCTTAGACCACGCAAAAATCCTCTCTTAAGCATACATTGAACAATTGTTGATTGTTAGATGAAAGACAAATCTTAGAAAGTATGATTAGAAGAGAAATGAGTGAATTGACCCTATACACTTGAGTGATTGGAGCAGATACACATTTGGCGAGGGTTCAATTGCTCAATTACATGTTTTCACCTTTACTTAATTCCTTTCTTGCAAGTTATTAATTCTTTTCAATAACTCTACTCAATTATGGATTTGACTTGGTTGAGATTGTTCTAGCCCTTATGTTCATATATGCTTTCTTGGAAATTGATTTATTTTGACTAAGTAGTTGCATTCATATAGGTAGATTACATATAGGTAGTTTCCTTGCTTTGAATAAATGATCGTTTCCCTTCTCCTTCTCCTTTAGTATAGCATGAGGACATGCTATTGTTTAAGTGTGAGGATGTGATGAATCCATATTTTATGATATTTATTTGCTCTATTTGGGTGGTTTTCATCAACTTTTCCTACACTTATTCCTTTAAATAGCATGCTTTTGTGCTTTCTCCCTAAATTGAGCTTAATTGTGAAAATATGCTTTTTAAGCCTTAAAATAGCTAATTTTAATCCCACTTTTATGCCATTCGATGCCATGACATGTTTGTTGAGTGATTTTAGGTCCTAGAGGCAAGTTTAGCAAGGCAAAAGTGGAAGGAAGCATGTACAAAGGGAGAAAATATGAAGAAAACAAAGGAGAAGCACATATTGGAGTGCACGTGCGCACAACCTACTGTGCGTACGCACAACGTCCCGTGCGTACGCACAAGAGGAAAATCAGCATGTGTGTGTGCGCACACACTGTACGCACAGGTCTCTGCGCGTGACTCATTTAATGGAAATCGCTAGGGGCAATTTTTGGGCCTCCAGAGCCCAGTTTTTGGACTTTCTGAAGTTGATTCTTCCTATATCTAAGAGGGTCTCACTCCATGTGAAAGGGGGGAGCACTTAGGTTTAGGTTTTTACATGTTTTTGTCTTAGTTTCTAGAGAGAGAAGCTCTCCCTTCTCTCTAAAATTAGGGTTTTTATCTTTATTCTCTCTTTAATTCTTGCTTAATTGTAGTTTCATTTACATTTTGTTGTTCTATTGCCTTTACTCTCTTTGTTTCCTTTGTTAATTTCTCTGTTATGCTCATTTTAGTTGTATGAACACACTTGTCACTTTTAATTTCCTTTAATGCAATTTTGATGTTTTATGTTTCTTTAATGCTTATTTGAGTTGTTATTTTCATTTTCATGAAATTGGTAGTTATAGATTTTATTATTGTTGCAATTTAATATGCTTTCCCCTTTCATGCATGCTAAGTGTTTGACAAAATGTCTCTTTTAGCTTTTGCCTAGTTTTTCACACTCTTGGCTTGGAATTGGATAATTAGGTGACCTTGTGTCATAGATGTCCATTTGATATTGTGATTAGGATTGTTAGTTAGTTTGGTTTCCACTAATGCTAATCTTTCACTAAGTTAATTAGTGAGTTGGATATGGCTTGTGGATTGAGGTTAATTATGCCTGATAAACCCATATTTTATGATATATTTTATGCTTAATCTGAGTGATTTATTCAATCCTTCACCCACTTATTCATATTAATTGTATGGTTTTACTTCTCCTTCCTTATTATGTGATGTATGTGAAAAACATGTTTCCTATGCTTTTAAATTAAGTATTTTAATCACCTTTAATTCCATTCGATGCCGTGATTAGTGTGTTGAGTAGTTTCAGATCTTCTAAGGCAAGAATGACTTAAAGAATGGAAAAGGAAACAAGCAAAAATGGAAGGAAAGCGCAAAATGGAGTTTTTGAAGGAACTAGCATCCACGCGATCGCATGGATGACGCGATCGCGTGCCAGAAGCGAAGAGGCAACGACGCGGCCGCATGACTGACGCGACTGCGTGACTTGAGCAAATCACATACGACACGGACGCGTGACCGACGCGACCGCGTGACAAGGAGAACTACAAATGACGCGACCGCGTGACCCACGCGGACGCGTGACAGAGGCCACGCACCAGAAATTGCAGAAAACACTCGTAGCGGATTCTGAAGCCTTTTTGGCCCAAATCCAAGTCCAGAAGTCATAGACCAGAGGTTATGAAGTGGAGGAATGCATCCATTGAGGGAGTCTCGGAATTTTTAGTCATTTAGGATTTAGGACTTCTCTTAGTTTTAGGAGTGACTCTCAATCCCAGGTTCTTTATTTTTATTTATCCCAATTTAATTTATGAACTCTTCCATATTACAGATTACTCTTTTAAATTAATGTTATTTGAGATATTTCAGTTTAATATTGCTTTTTTTATTTATGTTATTGTTGTTCTCAATCTGAAGACATTTTTATTCCAGTAGCTTCAATTTCCTTTCCTTTTGGTTTTGGTTAAGAAATGAGTAACTCAGGAAGTTATCCAACTCAACAGCATAATTGATAATTGTTATCTCCTCTAATTGAAGATCAAACTAATTAGTCACTTGACCTTCCTCTGCTTTAAGTAAGGGTTAACTAAGTGAAATTAAGATTCAATTTTTATTATCATTGATAAGGATAATTTGGTCTGGACTTCCAATTTCTTATACCTTGCCAAGAGATTTTATTGTTATTATTTTATTTTATTTGTCATTTAAGTATGCTTGTGCCCATTGCCCAAACTCCAAAACCCTAATTTGCAAACACATAACCAATAATAAGAACATACCTCCCTGCAATTCCTTGAGAAGACGACCCGAGGTTTAAATACTTCGGTTATCAATTTATTTAGGGGTTTGTTACTTGTGACAACCAAAACGTTTGTACGAAGGGATTTCTGTTAGTTTAGAAACTATATCTACAACGCAAATATTTTTAATAATTCTTTACTAGCAAAAAACCCAACGTCAAAATGGCGCTGTTGCCGGGGAGTTGCAAACGTGTGCCTTATTATTGGTTATTGTAAATATTTTTCAAATATATATATATATATATTTGTTACTTGTTTATTTGTTTTCTCTTTTTTCCCCTTATTTCTGATAGCTATTATGAATTCTCACCCCTCTCGCTTTGAGTTTAGTTCTAACTTTGTTGAAGGAAATAGAAACCACAGCAGGAATATGCATCAAGGTTGGACCAATCAAGGATGGATGGAGTCAAGAGGATCTAATCAACCCTTTAGGCAACAACACCCTCCAAGATATCATGGACAGCGACCATTCTACAATGCATACCCAGCTGAAAGATATGGTGGACAACCTTGTAACTACCAACAAGCCCCACCCCGTGCCTATAGACCATGCTCTCAACATGACCTCGAACCACCACACTCACAATCTTCTTTTCACCATTCGCCACCATACGATCCTTATCCGCCCCAATACCAATCCAATTACTCCCAAGAACCACCACTCTCTCATACACATTACCCATATCCATCAAAGTCAGAATCACGGGTTAGCCTCAAAAAATCAATGAAACAATGTACCGCACTCCTTCATCAACTGGAGCAAGCAATAGTGGAGAAGTTATAACAATTATCTTCAAGATGCTCAGCCCCTCAACAGACCCCCATGGCTTTATGTAGAGAATCCAATGAAGAACACAGTACAAAGGAGACGCTGGAAGCCCCAGTAAATAGCATAGAGCATAACTTCGTACTAGGACAAGTAGAGAAAGCTGTCATTGCAGAAGAAGAAGAGTCGGTTGTTGTGGAGAACTCCGTCAAGGATGTTACAATTGACGCTGAGGAGGATTTTGCACTGCCTTCAATGCAAATATCTTATGAAGAACTGAACGGGATACCCAAGACACAGGTTTCCTTGATGATGACGATCACGAGACTTATTCTCTTAGCGGCGAACTTGCATCCACAAGTGATTTCTTTGAGACAGAAGAATCTTCCCCGAGTGAATATGAAGATGATGCTAAGGTATATCTTTCTCAAACTTCAATATATGACTTGAGCGATGATGAGGGAGAAATTGAAGACTCTGATCAAGAGATGGTTGAAGTGGAAGAATTCACAGAAGATTATAAGGGAGTAGAACTTATAGAACCACTGGAAACACCTATCCCAAGGCCGTTACCGCCCACCACAAACTACAAGTGGGTAAAATCCTTGTCTTTTATCTTCAATATTCCACTTGAATATGGTTTGCTTGAAACAGATGGCCAGCTTAGAGCTCTCTGCGGCTTTAAGAGTAAAAGTGAAATGGCTCATACTCAGAGCCGGTGCACAAGGTTCAATAAGGTTCCACGCTTCAACTCGAAGTGCAAAGATTGGTATCATGCTCAATTGAGTGGATCACGGAGAACGTTTGGTCACCGTGGTGAGAATATGATTTCCAAACCGCCCAGATGGAAAAGTATAGATCAAAACAAAAGCGAAGTTAGAACCAAAGTTTGGGATCCTGGAAAATATTCTGATATTCATCACCCCGGGAGCCTGAAAATCTGTTTGAAGCTGCTCAGAAGCTTCACATGCCTAGTTTGGGACCCCGGAGGCTATTGGCATTCCAAGCATTGGTGGAGATTTCTGGATGAATTTAAACACAAGCCGCCATAACAGGAAGCTCAACCAACGTCCAACTTAAGGACTTTAACCAAAAGTGCTAGGTGGGAGACAACCCACCATGGTATGATCGTTCCTTTTTCATTTTTATTTAGTTTTAGTTGTTTTCAAGTTTTATTTTATTTTTCATTGAACCTGGAATTACTCAAAACATTCATATCATTTTGCATTCTGCATACTGCATAATTACATATCTGCAAAAAAAAGGAAAAACACGCACACGACGCGGCAGCGTCGCTGACGCATCCGCGTCACTAGTGCGCGAGGAAGAAAAGCATTGAACAGAGAGTCACGCAAGAGCGTGGCTGGAGCCGCGCCTTTAGCATCATTTGACCCCACGCGACCGCGTCGCTCACGCGACCGCGTCATGTGGAACTTTGGCCTCCCACGCGACCGCGTCACCCACGCGGCTACGTGCCCTGAAAATCGACGTCAAAAAGGTGCATGGCCGAAAATTGTGCTGGAATTGGGCTAGACTCGTGCTAGAAGCCCAAGCCCTCCCACGCGAACGCATGCCCTACGCGGCCGTGTCATTTTTCAAAAATAGCCATCCACGCGATCGCGTCACCCACGCAATCGCGTCACCCAAAATTTGGCAAAATAAGATTTTGAACAGAGAGTTGTGCGAGCGCGAGGGCAGCATAAATTGAGTCACGTGACCGCGTGACCGACGCGACTGCATCAATTAACTTACAGCGCAAGTCGCGCGACCGCGTGCCCTACGCGTCCGCGTCGCTTGCGCCGCATAGCTTATCCTAATTTGCCAAATATCTTATCTTTTCTTCTCCAATCCTAATTTCTTCTATCTTTTCTTCTTTCTTCTTTCTTTCTTACTTTACTTCTTTCCCTTCTCATTCTTCTTATCTTTTATTTTATTTTACTTAATTTATTTGCATATCTCATTCATCGCATCTTAATTTTGTGCATGTTGTTTTTATTTTCTTTTCTGAATTTTTTTATTTTTCCATTGGTGTTAAAAAAATTTCTTATTCTACTGTTGCATCTTTTCTTGAATTTATTTTGGTAACTTGTTTTACACTGTGGGATGATATTAATTATCTGCCAATGCCAATCTTTTATGATACTTGCACTCCATTTGCTTTGGCATGAACTTGTATTGATACTTCTATTACCCACTCTCCTCCCCTATATTACAAATTTTATACCACTGGTATGCCATGGCTTCTATTATTTTCTCATGTACATGTTGAAGCTTCCATGTAAATGAGACCCTTATCATTTGGCAATAACCCACCCATACTTTATTTATTTTCTTATCTTTATTTCTGGGTTACTTTTCTTCCCTTTTTCTTTCAGGATGGCCACCCGGAGGGGAACCGGAAGACGTTTACATGGGGAGACAAATAAGTCCATCTGCATAATCCTTGAAGAAAGGCATCAGTTGGAACAACCCGTCCACCTGCACATCTCAGCATGCACCGAGGACGGTGCAATCTTTAAGTGTGGGGAGGTCGATACCGATCTCCATGGGTTAGACTTTCTTGTCTCAACACCAATGTTTAAATTTTCTTTGTAGATTAGTTGTTGCATTTGCATGTTTATTTGATTTTTGCATATTTTACCACTTGGTTGAAGTAATATTTTCTTTTTTAAGAAACTTTTTTTAGTATTTCACTAATTTAAATTAAAAACTTTTTGAATAACTTGTATGAAGAAATTTTATTTTGAAACATGGTTTAAACCTTGAACACACAAAACCAGTGAGATTTTGAGCCTATTTGATTGGTTGCATTTTATCAACCAATATTTTAATTTTGGTGTGTGTTTTTCTCTCTAAAATTGTGATATTTGTCTTGCTTGATTCTATATTTCCATTGTTTAATGTCTGCATACACTTGTATGATTGAGGCCTTGTTTCACTGAGCTTACATACCCATATGGCCTTAACCTTTTCATTATCTATTGCAAACCAATTTTGAGCATATTTTACCCCTTTGTTGTTTATTTTAGCACATCATTAACTCTAAGCGAAAAACAATAATGTCCTTAATTTGAATCCTTGGTTAGCTTAGACTAGTGAGAATGTTTATGAATTAAGTGTGGGAAAGAGTGGGTTTGGAAACATCTGGTTTGAGAATTGAGTATGTTAGAATTTTTTGAAAATGTGAAAGAAATGTTTAGGACAGTTCATGCATTCAATAAATTAATCATATGCATTGAGAAAAACAAAAGAAAAAAATATATAAAAAAAGAGCAAAATAAGTGAAAGGGGAAAAAATCCCCCAAAGTAAGTGGTGAAAGCAATGCATATGAGTTGTACTTAAAATTAGAATGCATGAATATGTGGAAAACATAGTTAATGGGAAGTCAGATTTTATATTATGATTACATGGATTGTCCTAAGTTAGGTGGAATAGTTTATGTTAATTAAGGATTCAAATTTTAGTCCACTTGGCCAAATACAATCCTACCTTGACCCTAACCCCATTACAACCCTTAAAAGACCTCTTGATTTGTGTATTGGTGCATTAAATTTTTGCTGATTGTTAGATGAAGAGCAAGCTATAGAAAGCAAGATTAGTAGAGAATTGAGAGAATTGACCCTAGACACTTGAGAGTTAGAATGATATACACTACCAGTAAGGGTTCAGTACCTAATTCTATGTTCCCTGCTTTGATGAGCTATCTTCTTCTTTCAAGTTATTTGTATTGTATTTTGTGATTTGAATTAGTGAAATCCAGTTCATATTTGTCTTGAAGAACTTATTTATTTTTAACCAAGTAGGTAGAAACATTTTGCATTTAGTTGCATTCATAGGTTGCATCTCATACATTCTATCATTCCTCTTCATTCCTTTATAGCTTCTCTTGAGCTTAGCATGAGGACATGCTAATGTTTAAGTGTGGGGAGGTTGATAAACCCATATTTTATGATATATTTTATGCTTAATCTGAGTGATTTATTCAATCCTTCACCCACTTATTCATATTAGTTGTATGGTTTTACTTCTCCTTCCTTATTATGTGATGTATGTGAAAAACATATTTCCTATGCTTTTAAATTAATTATTTTAATTGATGTGTGGAAAACGATCCAACACAAAACTCACCGGCAAGTGTACCGGGTCGCATCAAGTAATAAAACTCACGGGAGTGAGGTTGATCCCACAGGGATTGAAGGATTGAGCAATTTTAGTTTAGTGGTTGATTTAGTCAAGCGAATCAAGTATTGGTTGAGTGGTTTATCATTAACAGAAACTAAATTGCTTGGAATGTAAAGGGAGAAGGGAAAATTGCAGTAAATTAAAGAGCAGGAAAGTAAAAGATGCCGAATCTTAAAGAACAAGAAATTAAATGACTGAAACTTAAAGTGCAAGAAATGTAAATTGCAGTAACTTAAATTGCAAGAAATGTAAATTGTTTGAATGGAAAGGGGAGTTGAGGATTGGGAATTCAGAATTTCAGCAAGAAAAATTAAATTGCAACGATTATCTAAACAAGAGATGAATTGAAAGTAACTAGAATTTAAACAGGAAATGAAATTAAAATTTAGCAGGGGTTCACAGAAGAACCAAAAGGAAAAATGAGATCTCAGGGCTCTAAAGACTAGATAGCAGAGTCTAGATCTCAATTCCCTTCCCAGATCCAAGTTCACAAAGCAATTAACAAGAAATTAAAGAAGAAGCAGTAAAGGAAATGAAATTCAATTCAATTATGCAGAAGGGAAATTAAAGAGATCTTGAATGGAGATTGAGACAGAAATTCCTCAATTCTTCACACCCAAGACTCAAACAAGAAAGGTAAAAATGCTCAAGCAAGAACCAAGAAGAAGAGAGATCAATTCTCCTCTCCAATTCTCTGAAATCTTGTGAAGTCTCCAAGAGAAAGTTCAAAAGTTCAAAAATAAAAGTAAAGATTCAAAGCTTCAAAGAAAAAGGTTAAAGTTCCAAAGTAAAGGAAGAGGTTCCTAATTACATCAAACTATCTCCTATTTATACACTTTCTATTCTTGGATTTTGGAATTTGGATGGGCTTTTGAGTTGGTGAAGAAATGAATTAAATTGGATTTTTAAACCAATTTTCAGCCCAAGAACAATTGCTTCCAGGAGGCTGCCCTGCCCTTGTGGAGGGCAGGGCAGAAAATGATGCGTGCGGCCTTGTGCGTGTGTGTTTGGTGCGTGTGGTGCTGCAGGATGCTGCCCTGCCCTTGTGGAGGGCAGGGCAGAAATTTTTGGTGCGCCAGATTCTGCCTGTGCGTGCGCGATGTTGCTGCCGAAGCTCCCTTGGTGCGCCAATCTGGTGCGCTGGCCGTGCACCACGAAATGCTGCCCTGCCCTTGCGGAGGGCAGGGCAATGTTTCCAAAAATGAAACTCCGCGTTCGAGACTTGGTCGATGCATACGCTACTATTTTTCCTTAGTTTCCTTGGCACCAAAGTGAGGCCTAGTTCCTTGCTTCCTCATGGTGCCGTGTTCGATCCTTGTGGCAAGCATTGGTGAGCTTTTTCTTTGAATTTATTCCTTTGTTGAGCCCGATATTGCCCTTGAGGAGGGCAGGGCAGAGTTTTTGCTCTCCTTGATCCATGGCACCAATTTGTGCTCCGCCCTTGAGGAGGGCAGGGCAGTGTTGCCTCTCAAAGCTTGCTTCCTTATGTTGCCCTCCTAGAGGGCAGTGTGCCCTTGTGGAGGGCAATGTTTGCTTCCTCCCTTCCATGCACCACGCTCTTTTCTCTCTTGGGCCACGCTTTCTTAAGCCACGCTTCCTCTTTTCTTCTTTTCTTCACCTACAATAAACCAAAACAACTACTCAAAGTATCACTAAATTCACAAGGCTTATAAATCAATTAAAAATCAATTAAATTTAGCTTAAACCTCATGAGTTAGTATCAATTTAATGGTAGTTGCTTGATTTAAAGAAGTTATGCATTTTCATTCCAAATCACTTACTTAGGATGCAAGAAAGTGCATAAAGACTAATAAAACAAGTGAAATTAGCTTGAAAAATGGGTATATGATGACTTGTCATCACAACACCAAACTTAAATCTTGCTTGTCCCCAAGTGGTGCGCGAAATTGTGAACAATACTTTTTCACAACTCTCATAATCCCCGGTCATGAACCCCAAAAACTTGGTGTTCAATACCATGGCATTACACAACTTCGCACAACTAACCAGCAAGTGCACTGGGTCGTCCAAGTAATAAACCTTACGCGAGTAAGGGTCGATCCCACGGAGATTGTTAGTATTGAAGCAAGCTATGGTCATCTTGTAAATCTTAGTCAGGCAAACTCAAATGGTAATGGTGATGAACGAAAATAACACAAAGGTAAAGATAGAGATACTTATGCAATTCATTGGTAGGAGCTTCAGATAAGCGCATGACGATGCCTTCCCTTCCGTCTCTCTGCTTTCCTACTGTCTTCATCCAATCCTTCTTACTCCTTTCCATGGCAAGCTTAAGCAAGCGTTTCACCGTTGTCAGTGGCTACCTCCCATCCTCTCAGTGAAAGCGATTGCATATGCTCTGTCACAGCATAGCGGAATTCATCTGTCGGTTCTCAATCAGGCCGAAATAGAATCCAGTGATTCTTTTGCGTCTGTCACTAATGCCCCGCCTTTAGGAGTTTGAAGCACGTCACAGTCATTCAATCATTGAATCCTACTCAGAATACCACAGACAAGGTTAGACCTTCCGGATTCTCTTGAATGCCGCCATCAGTTCTCGCCTATACCACGAAGATTCCGATTAAAGAATCCAAGAGATATTCACCCAATCGAAGGTAGAACGGAGGTGGTTGTCAGTCACACGTTCATAGGTGAGAATGATGATGAGTGTCACGGATCATCACATTCATCAAGTTGAAGAAAACGTGATATCTTAGAACAAGAACAAGCGGAATTGAATGGAAGAACAATAGTAATTGCATTAATACTCGAGGTACAGCAGAGCTCCACACCTTAATCTATGGTGTGTAGAAACTCCACCGTTGAAAATACATAAGAACAAAAGTGATCATTGGTTTCGGCCCCAGAGAGGGAACCAGAAGAACCAAGATGAAAATACAATAGCAAAAGGTCTTATTTATATAGAACTAGTAGCCTAGGGTTTACAGAGATGAGTAAATGACATAAAAATCCACTTCCGGGCCCACTTGGTGTGTGCTTGGGCTGAGCAATGAAGCATTTTTCGTGCAGAGACTTCTCTTGGAGTTAAACGCCAGCTTTTATGCCAGTTTGGGCGTTTAACTCCCATTTGGGTGCCAGTTCCAGCGTTTAACGCTGGAATTCCTGAGGGTGACTTTGAACGCCGGTTTGGGCCATCAAATCTCGGGCAAAGTATGGACTATTATACATTTCTGGAAAGCCCAGGATGTCTACTTTCCAATGCCGTTGAGAGCGCGCCAATTGGGCTTCTGTAGCTCCAGAAAATCCACTTCGAGTGCAGGGAGGTCAGAATCCAACAGCATCTGCAGTCCTTTTCAGTCTCTGAATCAGATTTTTGCTCAGGTCCCTCAATTTCAGCCAGAAAATACCTGAAATCACAGAAAAACACACAAACTCATAGTAAAGTCCATAAAAGTGAATTTTAACTAAAAACTAATAAAAATATACTAAAAACTAACTAGATCATACTAAAAACATACTAAAAACAATGCCAAAAAGCATACAAATTATCCGCTCATCACCAAGCAAGCATCAAAACTAAGAGAAAATGAAATGAACAAGAAAAGAAAACATATCCTTATTAGACATATAGCAGAACTTGATTCATGGAGTTTTTATGCAGACAATGATAACTCAATTATTGTTGCTGTTATATAATATACATTTTTCCTCAAAGGCTTACTAAACTTGCTGTTATAAGGTTTATTCTTTCTTTGCTCCCTTGCTAACTTTTCTTTTCTCATGTTGCTTAACAAGCTTATTATTCTTTTGGAGGCTTGGTGTCTAATGTTGCAGTAGTAGCCTTTGGCTTTATTTTTACTCAACATCTTTCCACCACAGACACATGGCTCACTATTTCCTCCTAGGATCATTGATGCCCAACATCTCTTTGGATAACTAAATGTTCTGTATCTAAGTTGCTCTTTATTGTGGACTTTCAATTGGCAATCCCAGATCAGTTGATCTAAGTGACCGGGTTTTAAAATACCCCTCAGAATTTACTTATCCAAGCATATCTTAGTACAAGAACACCACAGGCATGTGTCCTAGGGTCCAAGCTATTGGTGTCCAACCTTTATTCTTTGTTTTTCTTGCCACATTGGCTTTTTCTTCTTCCTTTTCTTTCTGTTTTATTTTCTTTTGTTCTCAAGGGCTTTTTCTTTATTGATAGGAACCTTTATACAGCAAGCTAGCTCACACTTCAATGAAGATGATATTATGCAGCAATTATTTCATGAGTTATGCATTTAATCAAACACATACACCACCATTAACTTCCATTCCGTGATTAGTGTGTTGAGTAGTTTCAGATCTTCTAAGGTAGGAATGACTTAAAGAATGGAAAAGGAAACAAGCAAAAATGGAAGGAAAGCACAAAATGGAGTTTCTGAAGGAACTGGCATCCACGCGATCGCATGGACGACGCGATCGCGTGCCAGAAGCGAAGAGGCAACGACGCAGCCGCATGACTGACGCGACCGCGCGACTTGAGCAAATCACATACAATGCGGACGCGTGACCGACGCGACCGCATGACGAGGAGAACTACGAATGACGCAACCGTGTGACCCACGCGGACGCGTGACAGAGGCCACGCACCAGAAATTGCAGAAAATGCTCGTAGCAGATTCTGAAGTCTTTTTGGCCCAAATCCAAGTCCAGAAGTCATAGACCAGAGGTTATGAAGTGGAGGAATGCATCCATTGAGGGAGTCTCGGAATTTTTAGTCACTTTCCATGATTTAGGTTTAGTTTTGAGAGAGGTTCTCTCCTCTCTCTCTCTTAGGATTAGGATTTAAGACTTCTCTTAGTTTTAGGAGTGACTCTCAATCCCAGGTTCTTTATTTTTATTTATCCCAATTTCATTTATGAACTCTTCTATGTTACAGATTACTCTTTTAAATTAATGTTATTTGAGATATTTCAGTTTAATATTGCTTTTTTTATTTATGTTATTGTTGTTCTCAATCTGAAGACATTTTTATTCCAGTAGCTTCAATTTCCTTTCCTTTTGGTTTTGGTTAAGAAATCAGTAACTCAGGAAGTTATCCAACTCAACAGCATAATTGATAATTGTTATCTCCTCTAATTGAAGATCAAACTAATTAGTCACTTGACCTTCCTCTGCTTTAAGTAAGGGTTAACTAAGTGAAATTAAGATTCAATTTTTATTATCATTGATAAGGATAATTTGGTCTGGACTTCCAATTTCTTATACCTTGCCAAGAGATTTTATTGTTATTATTTTATTTTATTTGTCATTTAAATATGCTTGTGCCCATTGCCCAAACTCCAAAACCCCAATTTGCAAACTCATAACCAATAATAAGAACGTACCTCCCTGCAATTCCTTGAGAAGACGACCCGAGGTTTAAATACTTCGGTTATCAATTTATTTAGGGGTTTGTCACTTGTGACAACCAAAACGTTTGTACGAAGGGATTTCTGTTAGTTTAGAACTATATCTACAACGCAAATATTTTTAATAATTCTTTACTAGCAAAAAACCCAACGTCAATGCCCTTTTGACTTATCCTCGATGTAGGGTTGACTAATTGGGATTAATTCACACACAATTATCTCGTTTGTGGTCCACTACTAGGATAGCTGATGACATGTCATCATATACCTATTTTTCTATGCTTTTTCATACAAGAAATTGATGATTAGTGCTTAAATATTGCATTCTTTTATACTTAATTGGAAGATTTCCTTGATCTTTTAATTTTATAAATCTTGTAGGAAATAAGAAGAAAAAGAAGCAAAGAAGCACAAAAAAAGGAGAAAAAAAGAGCTTTGGGGTACACTTTGAAGTTGGGGTACACTTTGGAGCCTTAGGCCACGCTTTTAAAAGCGTGGCCCATGACCAAATCAAAGGAGAAAACCACCAGCACGCACACTGTCCTGCCCTTGGCAAGGGCAGGGCAGAATCGTGATGCAAAGTGAGGTTGGAAGCAAGAATTTCGCTAAGGTAAAATCTGGGCGCTCACAGCATGACCATGCCTCCTTCAAAGGGCTATAACTTGAGCTACAGATGTCCAATTGATGTGCTTCTAGTTGCGTTGGAAAGCTGACATTCATAGCTTTCCAACGATATATAGCAATCCATATTTGGCATACAATTCAGGCAAGAACGAAAGGCATCTTTAAGGGCCATGAGGAAGCAAGAAACTAGGCCTTACTTTGGTGCCAAGAAAGCCAAGGAAAAATGGGTAGCGTGTGCATCGGCCAAGTCTCGAACACG